>NW_016810571.1:3892310-3940632 GCF_001698545.2 Rhinopithecus bieti
AAAAAAAAAAAAAAAAGGAGAAAGTAGAAAAGAGTGTAATTTACCCAGAAAAAAATATACTTCTTGAACAGGTTGCTAAGGTGTCATAAATTTGGGCTTTCCTGGCAAGAAGAATGCAAACATTTAAGATAAGAATGCTTTATGGAAAGTTCTTGTAGATTCTAGAAATAGGATTGTTTTTCAAATGGAGTGATTAATTTTATTTTGTAGGGAGAGGAAGGAAATCTCTAAGATAGTCATATTAAGATAATTTTAAAGATTATAAGATTAAAATCTGGACTTTGAGTTGCATTTGGAAGTATGGAAAATCAGTGAGACTCTTGAAAACAAGCACCATGTGTAGACATCTCTAGTTTTCATCAGCTGAAGGTAACAAATTATCCTCACAGTTATCTCAAAGTACAGCACAATGCTGAAACCCCCTATAAATTTGCAAATGTGAGGATCACCATAGTAACAACGATATTAAACTTTACATTTTAACATTGTTAGTAAAAGACGCTTGTGTCTTTGTAAGACTCTCTCAGGGAATAAAAAGTATTTTTCCTTCCACTGTACCACAAGATATTTCCTGCTTATCTCAGGCATTGTTTTTGAAATCCAAAAGTCTGGATGTCATATTAAAAGCAGCCAAAATATTAGTGTTGGTGTCAGGATGTTAGAGTACTATTTCCAATAGCAGTTGGAGCCAGAGCTGTGGAATTTATGGATGTATTTGGCTGTGGAGGATTGCAGAGAAAGCTGTGGACAAATATATTTTATAAGTGATAAATTCAGGGTATTGTCTGGGCGGTAGTGAGTGCCAAGAACTGAATTCATCTAGAATTGAGCATTCGTGCTGAGTTAGCCACTCCACTGCTTAGAGAATCATATTGCCAACAAAGAGTTTTTATGGCAGTTGATGTGAGGGTCATTGAGCAACTTTTTAAAAAGTACCCTGTCACTTGGGTTTGGTGCAGTTCCTCATCCAGAGAAACTCTGTCATGTTCCCTGTCTAACATATCCGTTTACATATTCTTATTTCCGCTAAATATTTCCGTTCTTCATTTTCAAAACATCTTAGGGTCTTTAAGAAAATGGCAACTACCGTTGCAGAGTGCTAGAATGGGAGAAAGTTTTTGCAGTCTAGCCAATTGACAAAGGTCTAATATCCTCAATCTACAAGGAACTTAAACAAATTTACAAGAAAAACCCCTATTAGAATGTGGGCAAAGGACATGAACAGACACTTCTCAAAAGAAGACATTTATGTGGCCAAGAAACATATGAAAAAAAGCTCAACATCACTGATGATTAGAGAAATGCAAATCAAAGCCACAAGGAGATACCATCTCACTCCAGTCAGAATGACCATTATTAAAAAATCAAGACACAACAGATGCTGGTGAGGCTGTAGAGAAATAGGAACGTTTTTACACTGTTTGTGAGAACATAAATTAGTTCAAGCATTGTGGAAGACAGTGTGGTGATTCCACAAAGACCTAGAGCCAGAAATACCATTTGACCTGGCAATCTCATTACTGGGTGTATACCCAAAGGAATATTAATCATCCTATTACAAAGATTCATGCACACATATATTCATTGCAGCACTATTCACAATAGCACTGACATGGAATCAACCCAAATGCCCATCAGTGATAGACTAGATAAAGGAAACGTGGTACGTATACACTATGGAATACTACGCAGCTGTAAAAATGGACAAGCTCATGTCCTTTGCAGGGACATAGGTGGAGCTGGAAGCCGTTATCCTCAGCAAACTAATGCATGAACAGAAAACCAAACACCACATGTTCTCACAAGTGGGAGCTGAACAATGTGAACACATAGATACAGAGAGGGGAACAACGCACCCTGGGGCTTTTTGTTGTGGTGTGGGAGGAGGGAGAGCATCAGGAAAAAATAGCTAATGCATGCTGGGCTTAATATCTAGGTGATAGGTTGATCTGTGCAGCAAATCATCATGGCACATGTTTTCCTGTGTAACAAACCTGCACATCCTGCACAGGTACCCTGGAACTTAAATAATAGTAATAACAACACTTACAACTGAATAACAAAAAGACACACAGCCCAATTTAAAAATGGGCAAAAGGCTCAAATAGACTTTCTGTAAGAAGAACCAGCAAGCCAAAAGACACATGACAAAATACTCAGAGCAATTAGTCACTAGGGAAATGCAAATGAAAACCACAATGAGATACCCCTTCACACCCACTGGAATTGTGATAACTAAAAAATAAAAGGAACATGCAAGTGTTTATGAGGACATAGAGAAACTAGAGACCTTGTACATTGCTGGTGGGAATGTAAAATATTGCAGCCACTGTGGAAAACACTTTGGAGGGTCCTCAAAAAATTAAGCTTAGGATTAGTATATGACCTAGCAATTCCATTCCTAGGAATATACCCAAAAGAACTGAAAACAAATACTGAAAAATACATACATGCACATGTTCACAGCAGCATTCTTTACAATGGCAAAAATGTGGAAACAGCTCACATGTTCATCACTGAGTTAATGGATAAGCAAATTGTGGGATGTTCATAAAATGAAATATTACTCAGCTATCAAAAAGGAATGAAGTACTGATACATGGTACAACATGGATTAACCTTAAAAACAGCGTGCTAAGTGAAAGAAGACAGAAGCTATCACATATTTTAGGGGGAGTGAGTGCTTCATGTGTACAGGTTTTCTTTTGAGATGGTGGAACTGTTTTGGAATTAGGGAGAGTTGAGCTGATACAACATTGTAGTTATAGTAAATGCCACTCAGTTGCATATTTAAATGGTTAATGTTACCATATATGAATTTTATCTTCATAAAAAGGGGAAAAAACAAAAAGGAATGTAACTTATGGGGGCGTTTTCAGTGTAAACCCAGAGGAAACCTAAGTTTCCAAGATTTCCTTTTCTCTTTTTGCGGCTGTGATAGTTTTGTGTCTGTAAGTGAGCCACTAGTGAGAGTTGAAAAAAGGGAACCGCACCTTTTAGGAGGTGGAAGTCAGGGCAGAGATAGAAAATAAAAGATAGCATTTTGTCTAGAAGGATCGCTCGTGGCTCAAATCTTTGCAGGCCTTGCAAATCCTCCATTCTGTCCCAGCAGGTTTCTGATTATTTGAGAAGAGAACTCTTCAGCTAGAAGTTGTTCTCAGGAAGACACCAAACACTTGTTCTTATTTCCAAATTTCTGTGAATCTGGTTGTTTGTTCTCTGTTTCTGTAGCCTCCTCATTGCTTACTGCTTTTGCAAGTGTTAGATTGGCAGATGTGTTGTGTGGGAGTGAGGAAAGGAAATTTCCTATGTTAATTTCTTTCTGACAAGCACATGTGCAAATCTAGACACAGCCTCTTGAACAAAAAAGAAATGGATAAAAGAAAAGAAAAAATCTGGCAAGGCATGGTGGCTCACACCTGTAATCCCAGCACTTTGGGAGGCTAAGGTGGGCGGATCACCTGAGATCAGGAGTCTGAGACCAGCTTGGCCAACATAGTGAAACCCCATCTCTACAAAAATACAAAAATTAGCCAGGCATGGTGGTGTGCACCTGTAATTCCAGCTACTCAGGTGGCTGAGGTGGGAGACTCACTTGAACCCAAGAGGCAGAGGTTGCAGTGACCGAGATTGTGCCACAGCACTCCAGCCTGGGCAACAGAGTGAGACTCTGAATCAAAAAATAAAAGAAAAAATCAATATTCCTTAGTCCGTGTGTGTGTGTGTGTGTGTGTGTGTGTGTGTGTGTGTGAGATTTCCATACAGAAAAGATTTCTGTTTCATGGAAATAATACTTTAGCATTAGCATTACAGTTGACTCATGATACCAATCTTTTATCCTCTTAGTGCCTCAGATTTATTAACTGTAGAATGGATATAGTGATGCTTGTTATCCAGCCCTCAGAATAATAGAAACAGTGCTCTGTTGAAGAAATACATTACATTCATAAAGGTTTTGAAAACTTCACCTGGGCATGGTGGCTCACGCCTGTAATCCCAAAGCATTTTTGGAGGCCAAGTGGGGAGGATCCCTGGAGCCCAGGAATTTGAGACCAGCCCAGGCAACATGGCGAAACCAAAAAAATACAAAAATTATCTGAATATGGTGGTGCACACCTGTAGCCCAGCTACTTAAGAGGCTGAGGTGGGAGAATCATTCGAGCCCAGGAGGTCAAGTCTGCAGTGAGCCGAGATCACGCCATTGCACTTCAGCCTGGATGACAGAGCGAGACTCTGTCTCAAAAAACCCCAAACCAAGACAAAACAACTTCCACATGCTACATTCATTACTGAAGTAGGAACTATGGCTGTTACTACAGAATTGCTTTGGGAAGAGAAAGGTGAGTAAATCAGTCATGGAATGCAAGAGCCATTTTCCTCCTGGCTTTCAAAACTCCTCAGGGGTTTCTAAGCCCGGCTCTCCCAGTGTGCCTGCTTGTTGGTGACAACGTAAACATCACTTCTATTAACTAAAGAGAAGAAAAAGTTGTTTGCAGTCCATCAGTGTTTTGCCTGGGCGATTTTCTGCTGATGTAGAAAGCGTACCTTGGAGGGTACAAGGTCACATGCTGTTTTGCCCCTGCCGAAGGGGGCCCAAGTCTGAAATCTGCCCAGCAGATGCCTCCTGAAGAACAATTTACTCTTCTCTTTCTGGCTGTTACTCAGCAGGTACGCTGTTAGAGGCAGCCTCTGCCACTTGCAGCACCCCTGGTGGATTTTATTTTTTTAATAGCAACAATTCTAAGACCTTTTTCAAGGAAGGCTTTTCCAGAGTTTGGCCTGGAACATCACTGGGCAGACTGAGGTAGTCATTTCCTCTGTTTCTAGTTTGAAGCCAATCAAGTAACTGCCTGTCCCCAGGCCTCTTGGGTTAGGGTCTGATATGGTTAGACTCTGTCCCTACCCAAACCTCAGATTGAATTGTAATCTGAATTGTAATCCCCATATGTTGGGGGAGGGACCTCGTGGGGGGTGATTGGATCATGGGGGCGGTTTCCCCCATGTTGTTCTCATGATAGTGAGTGAGTTCTCAGGAGATCTGATGGTTTGATAAGGGGCTTTTCCTCCTTTGCTTTGCACTTCTCTCTCCTGCTGCCTTGTGAAGAAGGTGCTGCTTCCCCTTCCACCATGATTGTAAGTTTCCTGAGGTCTCCCCAGCCATGCTGAACCATGAGTCAATTAAACCTCTTTCCTTTGTAGATTACCCAGTCTCGGGTATTTCTTTATAGCAATGTGAGAATGGACTAATACAGGGTCCCACTGCCTGGGTGAAGGGGAGCATTGTGGCAGCACCCAGGGTGATCCTGTCCTGAACCCCATCCCTTTTGCTCTGCAACTGTCCCTTGACCTCAACCTCAGCATTCTTTTAAGGGAGAGCACCATGAGCTATGAAGAAACCACATGGTGGACTTTTATAAAACCAAAAACATCAGTCAGGAAACCACTAGACCTGTTCTTTGAATGACTCACAGTGGCTGCCATCACTGGTGGCCAAACTGATATATGTGGTGAGGATTAGCACATGTCCAGCTTTAAAATGAATGGTCACGGGTATTTTCCCACCCAAAGCTAAGATGAACTAGCTGCACATGGATGTTCATGGCTCTTACTGATCTAATATACTCTGACCCGATTGATTGACTCATGTTTGAATCCTAGCTCTGCCTCTTACTAGCTGCATGACTTTGGGTAGTGCCTTACCTTTCTGGAACTCAGTTTTCCTCCTCTGTAGAGTGGAGATGTCTGCCTTCTAGGGTTCTGCTTCAGATTAAATGCCTTAACCCAGATGATGCACTCAGAACAGAGCCTCGCATATCGTAAGCACTAGTAAATGAATATGATATTATTATCTTATTATTTTTCAGAGTCAGAGAACATTTAATAAATGTCCTATGTGTGCTCAGCATTGTGCTAAGTCTTTATGAGATATTTTGTTTATTCCTCACAATGATCTCATGAGCAGGAGGTTAAGGAACTTGTCCAGAGTCAAACAGTAATCGTGACAGAGTTAACCATCTTAATATAAATTAAACTGACTCCAAATTATTATTACAGGCTTCTGCAATATTATTAGATGGTCTCTACACCTGCGATGAAGCCTACAGTTAGCGTATCATAGTTAATGACAGAATCCCAGCGTACACATTGCAGTCTCTGCCTTTTGTGATCAGATGGGCTGTTTGGTAGTGGCCACCACAGAATACACATGGAGGCAGGGAGCTCTGAGACTGGGGAGAGTCTCCGAGAGAACACTCAGTAAGAGGATATACCAGGCTGGGCACTGGGGCTCACACCTGTAATCCAAGCACTTTGGGAGGGCGAGGCAGGTGGATCACCTGAGGTCAGGAGTTTGAGACTAGCCTGATGAACATGGTGAAACCCTGTCTCTACTAAAAATACAAAAATGAGCCGGGCATGGTGGTGCACACCTGTAATCTCATCTACTCAGGAAGCTGAGGCAGGAGAATCACTTGAACCCAGGAGGTGGAAGTTGCAGTGAGCCAAGATTGCACCATTGCACCCCAGCCTGGGCAACTGAGAGAGACTCCGTCAAAAAAAGAAAAAAAAAAAAAAGATATACTTTGCCCCTACATCCAGGAAAGTCAGTGACACTCTTCCTACCTCAGTTGCAGAAGACATTCTGTGGGCAGCCTTTGGTAGAAACAGCATTCACATTCCCCACTGAGGGCCAGGTGGAGGGGCCTTCCATGGTCTAGAGACCAAAGTGGGTACGAGAGGGGTCACTGGTCATGGAAGGGTCAGGCAGGAGGATCAATGTACTGACCAAGGCAAAGCCCAGAAGTGGGCATGTGGCCAGAAGCTGGGCTCAAAACATAACAGGGATCCCAGCCTGAGGAGGCCAGAGTCAAGGGCAGCGATTCTGACAGAGTCAGATAGCTAGACAGAGTCTGGGCTGGGGAAGGGACCACAAGGTAAATGCCTGGTGACTCTGGCAGGGGTCTTAGCACTGCTAGATATTACATACACGCGTGCGCACACACACACACACACACATACACCATATATTATCTATCTATCATCATCATCATTTTATATATATAAAAAACCATTGAAAATAATGGCTCTGAATTATTGGAGATAAATGAATGTTTCCGAAAGAGATGGAAAGATTCAAAGAGTTAGTTTCACCTCTGTCTTCTGCCGGCTTCTTATAGCAGTTTTGATTAGACAAGAGCCATCACAGTTTATTAAAAATAAACAAAGCCAAGATGCGCCAGAAATAGATGAAAACTTGGTTCATTTGTCTTGCCTCCGTCTCCTTCCTGTTACATTTCCATGTCATGCAGTTGCCGGTCCAAAACAGTTTCTATTTTTAAAGCAACAGGGGATGCTTTTCAGGCTTGGGTTAGAGAGGCCTCTGTTTGGACCAATGGTCCGTCACGGTGAGTGGTGAGCCCCCTTCCCCCCTTGGGATGGTGAGCAGAGAGTTCTTTTAAGCTTAATGTCCTGCAGAAATTATCTGGGAAATCTGTTAAAATAGGGTCTGGTCTGAAAGTGAAACATCTCCTTTCCATTTTTCTTCTGCCTTTAATGGTTTTTTAAAGTACTATATTTAGATGCAGAAAAAAAATAACTGAGGCAAGATGGTTCGGGTTTGGAAAAAGCCAGAGAGAGAGAGAGAGAGATTAGGATATAAACCTAAATGCTATCCAATGCCTAGTGTTTAGTAGTTATGAAACCAAGGCATCAACTTAATATCCTTCTCCCAGCAAATTATCCAGGGCAAAGTCATCTCTGGGGCCAGAACCTTTTCGGCAGATCAGACTCTCTATGTGGTGCTGACCCAGAGGGGTGAGTCAGTTGGTGGTGTGGGATGCATGAGGGCCATTGCAGGTTTTGGTGATTACCCTTTATTTTAATTTGATCATACTTTTTTTGTTTATAACCTTATTCTGAAAATAATTAAAGGTGGCCATGCTTCCCTTATACTTCTTGCAACCACACCTGTCTTTGGTGATATTTATTATGTTAGGGACAATTGGCATCTGTTTGCTCCTTAGCTGTAGCTATTCTGTCATCTGGAGATTATCTCCAGACACAAATCCATTACCCATTGCTCCACTGAGGCACACTCAGCTCTTTGCACTTGCCATTTGTCCCCTCGAGCCTTCCCCACATAACCACATCCAATCCATTCCCCAAAACTTAGCTCAATTTCCTCATCCCAATTGTTTTCCCTGACCCTCCAGTTGATATATATCTCTCCTTTTCTTTTTTTTTTCTTTTCTTTTCTTTTTTTTTTTAAATGGAGTCTTGGTGAGTTGCAGAGGCTGGAGTGCAGTGGTGTGATCTTGGCTCACTGCAACCTCCGCCTCCCAGGTTCAAGTGATTCTCCTGCCTCATCCTCCTGAGTAGCTGGGATTACAGGTGCATAGGCGCGTGCCACCATGCCTGGCTAATTTTTGTGTTTTTAGTAGAGACAGGGTTTTACCACATTGGCCAGGCTGATCTCAAACTCCTGACTTTAGGAGATCCACCAGCCTCAGCCTCCCAAAGTGTTTGGATTAGAGGCATGAGCCACTGTGCCCAGCTTAATCTCTTTCTTTATAAACTCCTTGACATATTGGCTGTATTACACAATGAGTGACTTGCTAGATCAGTTATATGCTGATGTATGCATGTATATACAGTATATACACACATGGATATGCACATTTATAGGCTGGGTGCGGTGGCTCACGCTGTAATCCCAGCACTTTGGGAGGCCGAGGCCGGCAGATCACCTGAGGTCAGGAGTTCGAGACCAGCCTGGCCAACTTGGTGAAACCCAGTCTCTACTAAAAGTACAAAATTAGCCAGGTGTGGTGACACATGCTTGTAATCCCAGCTACTTGGGAGGCTAAGGCAAGAGAATCGCTTGAACCCAGGAGGTGGAGGTTGCAGTAAGCTGAGATCGCGCCATTGTACTCCAGCATGGATGATACAGTGAGACTCCGTCTCAAAAAAAANCACAATGAGTGACTTGCTAGATCAGTTATATGCTGATGTATGCATGTATATACAGTATATACACACATGGATATGCACATTTATAGGCTGGGTGCGGTGGCTCACGCTGTAATCCCAGCACTTTGGGAGGCCGAGGCCGGCAGATCACCTGAGGTCAGGAGTTCGAGACCAGCCTGGCCAACTTGGTGAAACCCAGTCTCTACTAAAAGTACAAAAATTAGCCAGGTGTGGTGACACATGCTTGTAATCCCAGCTACTTGGGAGGCTAAGGCAAGAGAATCGCTTGAACCCAGGAGGTGGAGGTTGCAGTAAGCTGAGATCGCGCCATTGTACTCCAGCCTGGATGATACAGTGAGACTCCGTCTCAAAAAAAAAAAAAAAAAAAAAAAAAAGATATGCACATTTATAGATAGACATTGTCTGAATATAATACTGTTTTATCTGCCGAAGTTTTTATTTGTGCACTGAGTCTCCAGTGTGAGCCAGGGAGTTCCCTGTTCTGGGCTTGGAGGGCCTTGCCCAGGCCCTTCAGTTGCTGTGTCTCCCTGTGGGGTGAGGCGTCTGAGGGTCAAGTGGGTGCCCCTCCCCCTTCCTATGGGCCATGCTCTGAGCACCCGGGGCGGAAACTCCTTGCCCAGATGACCCTGAGCTCCTTATAGAGGCTGCACAGGCTATTTCTTGGGTTTGGCCTCCCCAGTGCTACCTGCGCTGCTTGGGGTGGGCACCCCCGGGACTGAGGGAGGGTCGGGTACTGTATGGAAGGAGAATGGGCAATTGGCGCTTGGATATGCAGGCTGGGCTGTCCCCTGAAAGTGACAGGGAACTGAGGCAGGGGTGGAAAAGAAGCCAAGGAGGGCAGGGCTGTAGGCAGGGTGAGGAAGGCCCAGGAGTCCAGGGCTCCTGAATTGGAAGTCGGCCTCCCAGGTTGTCACAAAGTGCATTTGTGAAGGAAGGAGGATAGAAGTCATTTGGTTTCAGTTTTTTACTTTAATTTGTAACCTTTACATGTTTAGGTGGGTGACGAGTGGGCCTCTTTTGTACTTTTATCCTAAATGCCACAAATGTCGGGGGCTTTTCATCTTAATGAAACTATAAGCTTTTGTCAGTGGTGTTTAAAAACTATTGTTATTTTTTTAAGAGGTGAGGTCTCACTCTGTTGCCCAGGCTGGAGTGCAGTGGTGTGATCATAACTCACTGCAGCCTCAAACTCCTGGGCTCAAGCGATCTACCTGCATTAGCCTTCTGAGTAATTAGGACTACAGGCCCACACCACCTCACCTGGCTACTTTGTTTGTTTGTTTGTTTATGTAGAGACAGAGTCTCACTATGTTGCCCTGGTTACTTTTGAACTCCTGGCCTCAAGTGATCCTCCCATCCCAGCCTCCCAAATGTTGGGATTACAAGCATGAGCCACCACGCCATGCCTACAACATGTTTTTATTTTATTTTATTGTAACTGTGGTGCTTAAGGTCTGACTTCAAGTAACTGAAAGGATTTTTTGGGGTAATTTCAGAGAAAAACTTTGTTCTACCATTAACCTTATCCCTCTCCCAGATGAATATTTTTCCTGTCTAGAGTGTGTGTCTGTTGCGGGGGTGGTGGATAAATGTGGTGGATAGCTATAAATGTCTAGGTTGAATTCAGCAGCTTCACAGATAATTATATAAAATCATTTTGATCAATATTAAGTTCATCTCAACAATTAATATTTTTTCAGTCTACAATGTATTATCTTTTACTTCCATATACTAACCCTACCCTTCCCCTCTGTTATCATCTTCCATCAATAATTTCCCAGAAATCAATTATTAAGTGTGCTGGGTATGTAGTAGACATGGTGAACAATACATGTGATCTTTATTCAGAACCTAGTGTGTGCTTGGCACAATGAGAGAACGAATCAGAAATTTAATACAACTTTAGCTTGTATGGCTTCAATTACTGACGCTACAACAGCATAGACTGTAAGGTTCTTGCAGAGACTATCTTCCTATTTTTTTAAATGAGAACTTCTGAACATATTAAAATAATGAAAATGAAGGTGCTTTCATTGTTTTTTTTGAAACAGAATCTTGCTCTGTTGCCCAGGCTGGAGTGCAGTGGCATGATCTTGGCTCACGGCAACCTCTACCTCCCAGGTTCAAGTGATTCTCCTGCCTCAGCCTCCCGAGTAGCTGGGATCACAGGTGTGCACCACCATGCCCAGCTAATTTTTGTATTTTCAGTAAAGATGAGTTTCACCATGTTGGCCACGCCAGTCTCGAACTCCTGACCTCAAGTGATCTGCCTGCCTCGGCCTTCCAAAGTGCTGGGATTATAGGCATGAGCCACGGTACCTGGCCAGTGCTTTCAGTTTTGTTAGTCCATTTGGTTGTCATAAACTCTTAAAGGGAGACATTATCATCCCCATTTTATAAAAGAGAAAATTTAGGCTCAGAGAAGCCTAGTGACTTGCCCAAGGTCACACAGCTGTGAAGCAGAAAGGCCAGGCCGAGAGTGAAGGTCTTCTGACTTCGAGTGCAGGCCTTTTCACATGTAGCTTGCCCACCTCAGGCACCCAGGACCATACTCTTGTCATAAATAATCACAAACATTTCCGTTGATGGTTAGAACTTCAGTGGAAGATAAATTGCCTAGGGGTTGGAGTTAGGTACGTAAAGAAATGAGATGGCCGGTAGGAAACCTCAACCCACAAAAAGATTTTTGTTTATCAAATATATCCATGAGTTTCCTACCAAACATAGGTTGACCTGAAGGTCAGGTAAAAAGAGGAGGGAAACAGAATACTATACACGGTATACTATAATATTATACACGGTATAATATTAATAATATTAATATTATTCCACTTCCTTTTAAGCCCACTTTTAAAAAATCAGATTTATTGAGGTATAATTTACATAAAATAAAATTCACCCACTGTAAGTGAACAGTTGGATGAGTTTGGCAACTATGTTAAATGGGGGAAAACATCATCACAGTTATAATAAGACTTCTGTCCTCCTGACATCATCTCCTGTTCCCCTTTGAAGTCAACCCTTTCCCCTTCCCCAGCTCCTGGTAACCACTCATCTGCAGTCACTGTAGTTTTACCTTTTCCAGAATTTCATATAAATGGAATCATACAATATGCAGTCTGTCGTATCTACCTTCTGTCACTTACTTGAGCTTACTTTTAATTGTTTTTATGTTTATTGCTTTAGTCTTTGGGGCACAGTGAACCAGGCTTTACTCTCCAAGTGGAATCAAAGGCTGCCAGAATTCCTTCTGACTTGTTGTTGATGGGAAATTCACGAGGAGTTAGTAACCTCAGGCAAACTGCTGCTTTGAACTTTTTCCCCAGTACCTTGATGGGTTTAACGTCAGACAGATTTATGGTTTGAATTGCAGCTCTCCCCCTTTCTAACCATGTGAACTTGAGCAGGTTTAATTTCCCTGGTCCGTCGTATTCTCCCCTTTAAACTGGGGATAATAATAGTGTGCATCTCATAGGGTCGTTCTGAGGACTAAAGGAGGTTTTATACCTGACGCACTTAGCAGTATCTGCTATATCACAGGAGATTAATAAATATGATGATTATTTAGGCACAGACTTTGTATCTGCCACCTGTCTAATCAGAGGACTTCTGCTTGGGATGGATGAGGGGAGATGAAGGAAAGGGGTACATTTATGGTATTTCTCAAGCCAGACTAGTATGCAGATTTTTTTCCATAACAGATTATGAGCCTTATCTTGTGCTTCTGAGACACATGGTAACATCTTGGGTAAATAGTTATAAACATTAACAAACAAATGTGTTTAAAGAGGAATAGTTCTGAATCCATGAAATATGCTGAGCTAAGCATTAGTAGAGAAACAATTGGCTAAATTGTTTCATGAACTTTAGAAATTCCTGAACATTTGGGAGGCTGAGGCAGGAGAATGGTGTGAATCCGGGAGGGGAGGTAGAGGTTGCAGTGAGCCGAGACTGCGCCACTGCACGCTGGGAGATAGAGCATGAGACTCTGTCTAAAAAAAAAAAGAAAGAAATTCCTGAACATTCAATATTCTCTCTCTTCATTTTGTTTGGAATGTTTTCTTTGCACATTGAAGGGTCTGGAACTAACCAGCCTGTAAATGGATCAACCATTACTTCAAAAAATAAATAAAACCAAACCAGTTTCTGAAAAGTCACCTATTTCCTGCAAGCCTATTGATGCATTTTGACAACTGGATTTCAACCCCTGTCCTTGGATTGTAAAAATTCACTGGCTGAGGCAAGGGCACAAAGAGAAATAAACTGAAAGCAGCCTGTGCTTCCCATAAACGTTACGTGTGAGACTCTTCAGCCATCTTTCCTCAAGGCATAAATCCATAGTTGGCCTTTCAATAATATTTTACCTTGATTTTAACTTCTTACTGCATCATAGATGTCTTTGTATGAAACATTTTAGTGTTTTTAATAATTATCATTAATGGTGGGACAAATTTTGATGTCAAAAATCTGGTCTTGTGTTTGTGTGTGTCTGTGGAGGCTGATTGTGTTCTTTATGGATGAGATCGGACCGCTTGTCAAGGTAGGATGTTGAGACGGATGGGCTGGGATGCATTTGCCACGCTTACGATTTCCAAAGAAACCAATTAACCTTTGCTGTGATCTTGACCTTCTTCAGAGCTTACAGATGCTAATCCTCAGTGCATCTTCCTTTGATAAATTTAGCACAAATCAATATCAGAAATAATAGCAATTTTTGAGGTATTTGGGGAAGTGGCAAATGGAAGAATAATAACCTTGTCCATTTTTTTGTGTCACGTATTGTTGTCTGGGACAGAGAAAGGTGAAATCTATACCTGGTCATTAACGTTAAAAGCAGAGTCATCCTAAGATCTGGCCTATGCATTCCAAAAGAGCAGTGTATCCCCAGGTCCTAACACTGTGCTTGGCACGTAGTAGGACCTTTATTTGATAAACATTGAGTTAACATTTATGTTTTCAATAACTGTCTACTAATAAATGAATGTGTGAATTAATGAAATAATCAATTATTTTTGAGACAGAGTCTTGCTCTGTCACCCAGGCTGGAGTGCAGTGGCACGATATCAGCTCACTGCAATCTCCGCCTCCTGGGTTCAAGCTATTCTTGTGCATCAGCCTCCTGAGTAGCTGGGATTACAGGTGCCCACCACCACACCTGGCTAATTTTTGTGTTTTTAGTAGAGATGGGGTTTCTCCATGTTGGCCAGGCTGGTCTTGAACTTCTGGGTTCAAGTGATCCACCCACCTCAGCCTCCCAAAGTGCTGGGATTATAGGCATGAGCCACTGCTTGGGGTCCCTAGGAATGGGGAGGTCCCTGGGGCTGTGGGGCCCAAAGGGGATGCTGACAGTCTTGGAGTCCAGTGAGCTCTTATGAACAATCCGGAAAGATGGGTTGGCCCTGTGGGGGTTGGGCCATTTTAGCACAGTATTGATAACCTGGTCAGTGAGTTCTGAGGCCGAAGTGATGGTGCCCCACTAGTCCCTCCTTCCAATCAAACTTGGCCTTGGACCGGACAGATTTATAGGCTCTGACCTAAGTTTAACTGGTATTTCCAAACTACTTTCCACCTGCACTTCTAATTTCCTAATGTACCTAGTATTTTTTTTTTTAATAACTAGACTCACTTGAAAACACTTCAGTTTGTCCATGTACCACTTAAATCACCTGCTGTATGAATCATCCTTTGGGAAACACTGGTTTACCCAGCTACAACCTGAAATATCCCGCCTTTGCTGAAACTCTTCTATCTCTGAGCAGTGATGTCTGTGAGGCAGGGATTTTTGTTTTGAAGTTATGTGTGTGTTGCATATGTTCTGGTGTGGTTATTGCCTAACAAAATTCTATTTTTTTTTAAGATTCATAGCCTTATGTTTAAAAACAGTTGTGTTCTGTGCAACTCTATAATTTCAGCTTTGGTTTTGGTAGAGCTTATGATATCTTAATTTTGTACACTGCCAAGGAAATTTGAACTTAGATTTTATAACCCAAATTAAAAGGAAAGGTGTTTGGCAAATCTCATAAAGATCACTAATACATGGGAATTCTTTTTTTTTTTTTTTTTTGAGACAGAGTCTTGCTCTGTCACCCAGGCTAGAGTGCAGTGGCTCCATCTCAGTTCGCTGCAACCTCCGCCTCCTGGGTTCAAGCGATTCTCGTGCCTCAGTCTCCTGAGTAGCTGGGACTACAGGCATGCACCACCACACCTGGCTAATTTTTTGTATTTTTAGTAGAGACAGGGTTTCGCCATGTTGGTCAGGCGGGTCTCAAACTCCTAATCTCAAATGATCCGCCCGCCTTGGCCTCCCAAAGGGAAATAATTCTTCTTAATAAAGAAAATGCAGTTGAGCCTCCAGAGAAGAGTAACAAGCACAATTCTCTTCTTTTCCCCACCCTTCCCCTCTATCTGTTGTGTTCCCTCTCTCACATGGCAGAGATCGCCTGTCCTGCAAAGGTCCTGTTGTGAGCTGGGTTTACTTAGGATAACCGTGGGTCTTATTAACCTGGGTGTTTCCAGGTTCTTAGAGGCAGTTTCGTCAGACAGATACTCCAAAGGGATCTCTACTTCTCATCTGTGTTCTTTAGATACAGAAGACATTCCATCTCTGTATTGATCTTTACTTTGATGCTTTATCAAATTTGAATGATAGGGTATCAATACCCCCAAAACCTTGACAATCCTAAACTCACCCTTCTCGGATACTGCAGAATAAGGTTTTAAATTCCCATGGGCTGTTAACTTTTTCTGTTCTCTCAGACCACTCTGCAGCTGCCTTTCACTTGAACCATCAAAGGGCTTTAATTCTAAGGTCCATTTTCACTCAAACTTGAGTTTCATGTTTTATTATTTTCTTCTGTATTATAAAAGACCCTCTACTAATTAGACCCCTGGCTTAGATTCACTGACTGTCCTTGATTTCAGCTTCATTCATACAGTGGATGTTTATTGAACATCCTGGACTTCAGTGTCATTCATTCAGTAGATATTTCTTGAGCATCTACTGTATCCCAGACACAGTGCTGGGTCTACAGGTGCAGCATCTTTCCTTTGAAGACCAGATGGGTGACTAGCTGGTCCACCTGAACCTCTATTAGATTTCATTCATTCTAAGGCCATTGTTTGTGTGTGTGTGTGTGTGTGTGTGTGTTTGACCATGGATGACTCCACATGTAATATTTGTGTCTGCTTTACTTCTGGTGGCCGATACCTTCTTTTTTATTCTGCTTCTGAAAATAAGCCTGCTGATTAATTGGCAGCTGTTGTTCAAAACTTTCCTAATGCTTATCTTGAAGCCTTTAGGTGTGGGGTGTATAACTTATGTTGAGATTTGGCTGTGACCAATAGGAAAAATATTATTTTCATAGACAAAATGGATGTTTTTTTCTTTCAGGTGAGGACTGGCATGGCAGTGCTGCCTCACAAAGTCCTCAAGGCCACAGACTCCTTTTCATTGTTAGCTGTAGCTGGCCTACATCCCCATGGTTATCTCATAGTCCAAAACGGCTGCTGTAGCTCCAGCCATTGTATCAGCACTTCAACCATCCAAAACATGAAGGGACAAAGAAATAAGGTCAAAAGACATGCATCAGTCCTTCTTTAAACACTGCCAACATATTTTCCTTGGTGTGTTCTCAATATTTACTACTTTTAAAGGCACTTTTCTTCTAACACCAAGGAATAATTCCCTGTTATCTCTCTGCTTTGTTAACATACCACACTCTTTAATTCCAGAAGATTCCTTGCTATGAAATGTGTCTATCCATAAGAGAAAGAAGAAAAATGCAACATAACATTACTGATTTTAAAATGCCTCTAATGCATCTTCTTTTGTTTAATCACGAGTCTCACCCTGTTTTCCAGGCTAGAGTTCAGTGGTGGTGTGATCCTAGCTCACTGCAGCCTTGAACTCCTTGGCTGAAGTGATTCTCCCGCCGCCTCAGCCTCCCCAAGTGCTGGGATTACAAGCATGAGCCATGGGACCTGGCCTTAATGCATCTTTAAACATGAACTAACACAATTTAAAGAGCAAATAGATATAAATGCTCTGATTTTTCTTTTAGCACACAAAAAAGCATCTGAAAATTTTGATAGTTTCTGCCGTGTTAATGGAGGTATTTAGTACAAGCTACAGGCCAAGCTGTTATTTTCTTTTGCTAATGCTGTGTTTGATGCTGACATGGGTTAAATATTCATAAGCCCCAGCAGAAGCGCAATACTGATTTCAGTTGGACCAGAAAGCATCCTTTTGTGGGTGCCTCTGACAGTCCTGTGAACAATGCTGTTGGTTACTCTGGGCTGAAAACAGGTCTCAGTTTCGGTGTCACCATTTTCACACTCTCATTTATTGCAAACTGACGGGCCCATCCATTCTAGCTGCACATCTGTGGCCTGATGTTTCCTGGGAGGTGCAGCCAGGCCACTTTGAAAGGCAGCAAAAAGCTTTTAGAAGTGAACTGAGCCGGGGAGTCACTGCAGTATCACTGCCTCCCGAAGTTCTTGAAGCATTTTCCAGTCTGCATGGGCTGGAGGACCCAGGGTTTCTGATGGTCACCTGCTGCAGGCAGACTCAGTCTTCCTGAAGACGTGCGGTCTCTGAGGCAGCAGAAGTGCTCTAGAGATGCCTCCACAAGGTAGAGTCATCAGTCACCATGCCTTACAGGCAAAGCACTCAGGAACTGAGAAAAGACAAAAGCAGGGGAGGAAAGCATTCTGGCCTGGAAGGGTGGTGCTAGCATGGAGGTTCCTGTTGAGCGCCTTTCCTCACTGCCCTTCCTACCCCGAATGAAGCAGGTGAACCACATGGGAAATCCCTCCAGGTTTTTGGCAGACAGTGAGTTTTCTCCAGGTCTTTCTTGAGTCCAGAGGCCCTGATGCCGCCGGCCTTTGTGCTTGCGTTTGTGTTGTTTTCCGGATCCTGGAGTTACAGTGAGCTGGGGGTCCTGCTGCGGGGCTGGTGACAGCCTTGCAGCTTCCCACCTGGCACGCCCCTCGCTCCTCCAGCAGGCCCTGGGCCATTTCGGGAACATTGTAATTTTCTTCATTAGGAACAGAATGTGATCTTTCTTACAGTCAGCTGGGAATACAAGCGGCTCTTGTTAGAGGGAAAACGACTGTGGAACACAACATTTTCTCTCAGATAAAGCAGTTAGTTTTAGAAAGGAAATTAGAGAAAGTAACACGTTGGCCCATTGTGTGTCTGAGCTGCGCTCTGCCTGCAGCTATCTCCCGTGTCAATGGCATCCTTTGATAGTAGCAGTGGACCGGGTCACACCCCTTTAATCTGACTTGTGGGGGAAAGAAGAGAATTATCCGTAGGCCTCAGAGAAAGAACAGAGGAAATGGGAGTTTTGCTTTTTTGGCGAGGGTTTAGGTTTCATCAGAGTTCATTTATGTTTGCAGATTGCGGCCTCCGTTATGAAAACACATCCTTTCCTTCTACTCCGGGAGGAGGCCTGCCGCGGGAGGGAAGCTCTTCCTGACCTCTGCCTCCCTGAGGAGGCTGCCACGGCGCGTGGCCCTAGATTCTGACAGAGGTACTGGGTTTGGGTTCGAGCAAAAGCAAAGACAGTTCCAGTGATGTGTCCTGTTAGCCCTTTGATTTTAGCATTTTCAGTCGATTGGCCTGAAGACAGGTGCTGCTTAGGCAGCTTGTGATCCACTCGGCCCTCTCCTCGTTCATCCTGAGGCTGCCGAAGCAATGGGTAGAGAATCAAGGCCCGGCCTTGAGTCCAGGCTCTCCCTAGTCGTAAGTGTGGGTCTGTCGTCTCCGCCATGGAGCCAGGGTTTTCTTGCAAAGTGGGAAGGACGATAGCTACCTAAGACGGCACCCAGCACTGTTGGGGACCTGACATGACATTATTTATTTGAGAGCACCCTTAAAACTGTCAAGAATTGAGTAAGACAAAGCACCACCATCTCCCTCCCTGGCAGCGCGAGCTGCTTCAGAGAGCAGGTGTGGGCAGAGAGAGGAAGTGAGCCTTATCAGCCTGATCTTTCAATCAGGGTTTTACATTAAAAAAAAAAAAAAAAAAAAAAAAAAAAGTGGCTGGGTGCGGTGGCTCAAGCCTGTAATCCCAGCACTTTGGGAGGCCGAGACGGGCGGATCATGAGGTCAGGAGATCGAGACCATCCTGGCTAACACGGTGAAACCCCGTCTCTACTAAAAAATACAAAAAAACTAGCCGGAGCGCGTGTAGTCCCAGCTCCTCGGGAGGCTGAGGCAGGAGAATGGCATAAACCCGGGAGGCGGAGCTTGCAGTGAGCTGAGATCCAGTCACTGCACTCCAGCCTGGGTGACAGAGCCAGACATCCGTCTCAAAAAAAAAAAAAAGTTTGGAAATTACCAGGGAGGAGGAGATTTAAGAAGAGTTTTAACCAGTTATTTGGAGAATTCCAGATGAACCATTCTGTTTCTGTCCACCTCTTTTTGAAATTACTGAGAAGTAATATTGTCATTAGTAATCGCATTGCATGTGCTGGTACAAAGACTGAGTTGTGGGCTGGGCACGGTGGCTCATGCCTGTAATCCCAGCCCTTCGGAA
Source organism: Rhinopithecus bieti (assembly GCF_001698545.2). Taxonomy (NCBI): domain Eukaryota; kingdom Metazoa; phylum Chordata; class Mammalia; order Primates; family Cercopithecidae; genus Rhinopithecus; species Rhinopithecus bieti. The sequence continues at coordinate 3,911,840 of NW_016810571.1, forward strand.
GGCCAAGGTGGGTGGATCACCTGATGTCAGGAGTTCGAGAGCAGCCTGGCCAACATGGGGAAACTCCATCTCTACTAAAAAAAAAAAAAAAAAAAAAAAAAAAAAAAAGTTAATTACCCAGGTGTGGTGGCATGCACCTATAGTTCCAGCTACTTGGGAGGCTGAGGCAGGAGAATCACTTGAACTTGGGAGGTGGAGGTTGCAGTGAGCCAAGATTGCACCATTGCATTCCAGCCTGGGTGACAAGAGTGAAACTCCTTAAAAAAAAAAAAAAAAAAAAAAGACTGAGTTGTGATGGGTACTTTGTTGGCACCCGAGTGGGCCACAGATGGAGGTTCTGTGGTTGAGGTGTTTATCAGGGCTTCCAGCCTGGGCTCTGGGAACTTAATTTGTTTGGCCACAACAAATAGAAATGGAGCCCAGGAGTGGGAATGCTAGCTGGTATTGTAATATCTGTTTTGTGATCATTTGGGAATGCCATTTTCTGGAACTGGAATATGAAACTGGAAATTTGCTCTAAGAATTCTGGAGAACTATCCTATCACGTTTTAAAACGGACAGTAAAGCCGGTACTGTTCTTACTTGCTGCCTTTGTCAGCAAGTAAGAATACATGAAAATTAAGTAAAGATGTTACAGTATTCACTGGACTGTTTATCAATCATTTAAGTATTATACCACTGCTTTTTTCATAATCCTGAAATGATGGAAATGTGATTTTACGTGAACTATTAGTCAGGGATATTCATGTCAAAAATTATGCCTGGGACTAAATTGCCCTTGGCATTGGGGGTCTCTTTGGGGTCTGACATGTAGATCCTGAATAGATTTTGTGTTCCTGGTTTTACTGTTTCTGAGTGGGTCTCATCCACTGGCCACTACCTGGCCCCTACCACTTGCCCCCTCAACCAAATGCAGCGTTGAGAGACTGTCCCCTGACCACTGAGCCTCAACTGCCATGCTGAGATTTTACGGCTGGGGGGCTGGGTTGTGTCTGCCCCAGGGCCAAGGAGAAGCAAATTTGGACAAATTAAAACGAATGCCAAGATAACCAACTCATAAAAAGCTCGTGAGTGTATCTGCTTAGACTGGCTTTGCAGGAAAGATAAACAAATAGCAGACGACCTGCCCCCCACTTTCTATCCCATACTCTCAGGCAGATATCCCTCCTCTTTCTGCAGTTGGTGTGTGTAGAATCTGGTTATTGACATTTATTTATGTGTATGCCTGGAGGAGTATTTTTGCAGAAGTGGGATAGGTAGAAGAAGGGAGGATTATTCGGGGTAATTTTATGTGATTGCTAGCAAACATCTTTTTCCTCTTCATAGTTCCCATGGTGATTTTTTTCATTCGGTGTAGCATTGATCTTGTGGGCTTTAATTAGACTCTAATAGTCCCCAAGAGCAGAGAGTGTTGCAATTCGTTAGTATCTGTTTTTATTTAATGTTCGTGGATGGGTGGACAACATGAAATGGTAGAAAATCTCTTTTGTTGGTATCTGTTACATTGCTTGACATAATAACAGGAATATAAGAGTAGCATGAAAGGAAAAAATTAATAATAAATGATTTTGCTTTTTTCCCTCTTGAAAATGTCAATTCAAAAAATTCTTTTGGGATTATCTAGTTAAAATTTTGGTTTTAAAGAAATCACAAAAGAGGATAGACCACAGGAGTTCTCAGTATGTGGGGCTTGGCCTGGGGCAGGCGGGGGCTGTGGGGCTCCTGCAAGGGATCAAGGACCCAGCATGGTCTGTAAACAATGAATGGTGCGTCTTGTGTAGATGTGAGTGCTAGTGCCTTCTCCAAGTGCATATAGATCCTGTTGTGACTAATCAAACATCAACTCAATTAAAAGCATCACTGAATTTACAATATAACTATGTATTTCCTCAATAACCAAAAGATGTAAAATACAGCTACTAGCAAATGTGGGTGGAATTTTTTTTTTCTTTTTTTAAGACGGAGTTTCACTCTTGTTGCCCAGGCTGGAGTGCAGTGGCATTATCTCCGCTCACCGCAACCTCCATCTCCCAGGTTCAAACGATTCTCCTGCCTCAGCCTCCCGAATAGATTACAGGCATGCACCACCATGCCCGGCTAATTTTGTGTTTTTAGTAGAGACAGGGTTTCTCCATGTTGGTCAGGCTGGTCTCGAGATAGTTTCTATACATGCATCTATGCAATGGCCAGGAACCACTGTTCTTAACTGTTTACCAGAGTTGTGCTGACCTGTATTATATCGTAGAGAAATGCAGAATAAAGGTATTTCTCCAACAGTGTTGATGAAAGGACATTCTGGAAAACAAATTGTTGATTTCATCATAATGTAGAAGGTATGGCTCCTGCTGTTCTTCTGCCTAGATGCCAGAGCTCCAAGTCACCATTTGATGATGGCAGCAAGACTTAGAAACAAAATAAGAGATGCCCTTCTTCACCAGCTGTTAACATTTTCCATAGGGTTAGGAGGGAGGCAAATGTCTTGTTTCTGTGGTGGTGACTGGAAGTTTGGAGACTTTGTTGGAGGGACAGTATGAGTCACAGAAGAACAAGACACCTTGTATTGTATGACAGTGGAGTGTGAACAAGCTTTGCACATGTGTGGGCAGCCCTCGCTGGTGAATGCTGCCTGTAAACTGATATGGGAAGAGTTGGGGTTTCCAGGGAACTTGGAGCAGAGGCAGCTAGAGAGAACCTCAGGGTGGGAGCCTCTAGAATAGGTAAGCTCAGCGAGCCTGGCAGGTGGTGGGGTGGCCTGTGTGCCCCTAAGTGGGGTGCAGGGGTAGATGGGGGGACAGTTAATGACCAAGGTGTCCACTTCATTCCTCTGGGTTGATCAGTCAACATCAAACTGTGATGTCCTTTAAAAAGTCATCTGGCCAGGCATGGTGGCTCACCCCTGTAATCCCAGCACTGTAGGATGCCAAGGCAGGAGGATCACTTGAGGCCAGGAGTTTGAGACCAGCCTGGGCCACATAGCAAAAGCTCCGTCTCTGCTAAAAATTTAAAAATTAGGCCGGGCACAGTGGCTCATGCCTGTAATTCCAGCACTTTGGGAGGCTAAGGTGGGAGGATCACTTGAGGTCAGGAGTTCGAGACCAGCCTGGCCAACATAGTGAAACCCCATCTCTACTAAAAATACCAAAAAAAAAAAAAAAAAAAAAAAAAAAAAAAATTACCCAGGTCTAGCTACTTGGGAGGGTGAGACAGTAGAATGGCTTGAACCCAGGAGGCAGAGGTTGCAGTGAGCCGAGATCACGCCACTGCACTCCAGCCTGGGCAACAGAGTGAGACTCCATCTCAAAAAACAAAAAAACAAAAAACAAAACAAATCAAAATTTAAAAAATTAGCCAAGCATGATGGTGTGCACCTGTATTCCCAGCTGCTTGGGAGGCTGAGGTGGGAGGATTGCTTGAGCCCATGAAGTTGAGGTTGCAGTGAGCTATGATCACACCACTGCACTCCAACCTGGGCAACAGAGCCAGACCCTCTCTCTCTCTCTCTCAATCTATCTCTTAAAAAAAAAAAAAAAAAAGTCATTCCTATGTTGTGCGTATCTTTCTGTGTCTGCTTCTCCAAAGAGCACTGTTGATACCCACATAGCAACTCTTGAATTCCTATGACAAGGAGTTCTGAAGAAGCTCGCTGCCTGAGAAATAAAACAATAGACTCTCCTCGTAGGAAAGGAATCATTTAGGTGACCACAAATCCAATTTCCCATGCCATGCAGGAATTCTTCTGTAGAAAAACTTCCCAGAAGTCTGGAATGTGTCATTTTAATCAAGAGATGCAGTTCTTAGTTGTACCCTTAAGTTATATGGAGGCAGAAATAATGTGATTAACACTGGGGCCACGTGGAAACATCCCCCATTTGCTTATGGCCGGGGATGGGTTAGAGACGGCAGTTGAGGAGGGTTTCCCGGGAGATGCAGGGGTGCAGGCTGCTGCGGGCCTTCTTACATGGTCCTAGGCCCAGTTGTGTTTCTCCCTGCTAGCACGAGTTGGCAACTGGAGGCACCCAGATCATCCCTTTATCTATTTTTTCCTGTATGAGACAATGCATAAAACACGCATGTGCTCGAGAAGGCTTCCTTTTCCTGACTGGCAGCCACAGCAATTGGCATAGCAAGAAGCAAAGTAAGGGCTGGTTAAAATGCACATGCAATTTATAGCGGAGACTCTGATGTCATTGCTGTGGACTTTTGTTTTTAGAATCTGAAAAACATATGTCCTCCAGGGGCCTGGGAAATTCCCAGGTGGTCACCACGATAAGCAATACCTCATTGAGTTTGACTAAACTGGGGCAGGAGTTCCAGGCTTCTAACCACCACTGATACAAGGTGAGAAGGGGTCGGCGTGGGGAAAGAGGCCTTTGAAAGGCCGTCTGTGGGCAGTCTCCTGCCCCTCTGTAAATGCATTTGATGTCAATTTCTGTTCCTCTTGGTTGAATAATGATTGTTACTAAAAATAGCTTTAGAAGGGACATCAGGATACAGCTGGAGCAAGACAAAGGAAGCAGGGCAGATTGCTGTGGGTTTTGAAACTTTGCTTTCCTGAACACGTTGTCCGTGTACAGTTCGTTACAGCCCAGCCCCATCACTCATGTCATTCCCAGGGGCAAAGGCATTTGGATTAGTGAAATGCAGGCTCCCTAGTCCTGCCCCTGAATTCCTGGTTCTCTCTATCACAGCAGCTATGTCTTGGGTTAGGATCTTGAAGTTAGCAGCCTCCACCCCACCCTGATAGACAGACATATTCTTCTGGATAGGAAATAAAATCGGAGGATGCCTGTTGGAGAACAGAGCTGGGCAGCAGTGGGCGGGCAGGTGGCAATGTGGTGACACCCTCTCCACCCTGTGGGGGACGCCAGTTCCAGCATTTCCCATCTATCCGCTGGGTGCACTGCCACAGTCACGGCTTGCAGAGTTAGGGATTTATTAGTCATGGAAACTACGCCTTGGAGCACCCTGTCTCTGCCAGAGGCAGAGCGGTTCTAGGTCTTGAGATCCTCATACACTAGAAGTCTGCCACAAATTTAGGATGATTTTCATGCTTTGTAAAAAAATTTTTAAACCTCTGTTGGGTCAGATCCTGGTCTATCATGTGATGGTGGCACCAAGGGGGACTCTGCAGGGGTGTCAGACAACCTCATTTCCCTTGATACGACTCACTATAGATCTGTGACTTTACATCGTTTCTGAGCTTATTTATAGTTTCAGCCTCTTCAGTGTCCTTTGTGATGTCATGGATTTTCCACCAGCATGTAAAGTTAGCTCTTTTTCTTACTTATCCTAAATCTGCCTCCTTCAGTTCCAAGTGGTCTCCTTAGCTCTGGGGTTTCAGAGTTGATGGACCTGCCTGTTCACCCTTTCTATTCTTTTCCAGTATATTTTCTAGTGAGATTCACTGTACGTTCCCACAAGACGATCACTAACTGGAGTGATGAGTGCCTTGTGGATCCTTCAAGGATTTCAACAGCGAAGTTACCGCGAGCCATGAGCCTGTATTATGTTCTGACTTACAAGAGAAACGGTTTTTCTTTCTCTTTGTTGTCATGGGGCTGTCTTCCACCACATTAGGCAAAAAAAAGTAGTGCAGTGCCTTGTTTTCAGAGCTTCTGCTGACAAATGAAGATTCCCAGGACTTTTGGGTTAGGCAAAGAAATGTGGTATTCTCTGGCTTCTAAAGATCTCTTTGAGAACCTCTTTGGAGGAGCATGCCTATCCCTGCTTTGCATTACAACTCTTAGAAACAAAAATTATTGTGTTTATAAATCTTCCCTTAGCTGTCTGCTCCTTAAATCTGCTCCCCACAAAGTGGGAAAAGATTCTAAGGTTCTCTGTTTGAAGTGCCCAGCCCAGTGCCCCCCAGCCCTGGAGAGCCTGGCAGGGGCCTCTTCCTGCCCTTCACTGCCTTTTCTCATGGCTGTCTCTGCAGACTCAGCTGAAGTTCCCCATTAAGGGGTCTGGATGTTGTGTCGAACAGTACAGATGTGGTTAATGCTGGTTAGTTGTTTAACTGTGACCCTCACAGAATTACCAAGAAGAAAATGCTGCTGTTTCATTACCAATAAAATGTCCTGAAAGTTCATAAAAATGATTGTAGCTCGGAGTCGGTCTCTTTTCCAGAGAGATTCTTAGGTCAGCCGAGTTCAAGTACGTAGGTGCGTGTTCTATAGAGAGTTTATTACACGAGCTGTTGGCTATTCAGACATGCATGTGGGGCAGCTGGAAATGAGATCTTTCCATGGGAAATGCTTAGTTTGGAAGATGAAGACCTGAGAACATAAGAAAATAGAAATGTCACAGCCTGTTGTTTCTGTTGTCTCTTCGGCATTTGGAACATGGCATAGAACAATTGAAATTGGTTTTTCAGTAGAAACAATTGAATAGTCCAGATTCATTATTTTTTCCCCTCTTGCTATAAATGAAGATTTATGAAAAATATCACATTCTCTTTTCCTGCCTATTCTGATGAGCTATTATTATTATTTTAAGACCTCCAGAGGTCTTAAAAGCACCCCAAAATGTATAGCCCTGCCCCTATACATTTGTATATCCATAGCAGTGCTGTGCTCTCCATCACCCCCAACTCTTCACCACAGGGGCTGACAGTGACTCAGCCTACAGGAAGAATCATCAGAAAGGAATGCAGGACAGTGGCTCCATCCAGTATTCCCACCTGAAGAAGGTCTTGTCAGGTTAAGATGGCTACTGTGGATAATATACTCTTAGATGTAAAATAATTCTCAAGCTAAGCAGATGGTGCTGGCACTTCTTCCCAATCTCTCCTCACTTTACCTTTCATTAGTCAGATCTAAAAGTTAACACCGGCCGGCACAGTGGCTCACACCTGTAATCCCAGCACTTTGGGTGGCTGAGGCAGGTGGATGACCTGAGGTCAGGAGTTAGAGACCAGCCTGGCCAATGTGGTGAAACCCCATCTCTACAAAAAATACAAAAATGAGCCGGGCATTGTGGCGCATGCCTGTAGTCCCAGCTACTCAGGAGGTTGAGGCATGAGAATCACTTGAGTCCAGGAGGTGGAGGTTGCAGTGAGCTGAGATTGCATCATTGTACTCCAGTCTGGGTGACAGAGCAAGGCTCTGTCTCAAAAAATCAATAAATGAATGACACTAATGATGAAACTTCTAAAAATTGTAGTAAGAAAAGATGAAAACATAAGCTGCAATAGAAGTTCCATCCATGTTTAAATATTTAATCGTGACAAGTACACGTATATGTTGAAAATCCTTCTCTAACCTTAGAGTTCTGAAGCTTCTAGAGGTTCGATGGAATTGCTTCCTGCTCTTGAGAAGACTACAACCTGAAATATTCCGTTTGTGTGTATATTTTAATACACATACTTTGATAACCTTGTTCTTAAATATATATGCTGAATAGTTACTTTCATCTTAGGATTTTGAAATAATTCATTTATTTACCTTTTCTCCTCTGACTAAAAAGAGTTATAGTTTGTAGTTTCCTCATTCATTCAGACCAGGAATTGTTAAATTAGATTATTCCTGATTAGATATTTTATTTGTTAGCTGTGTACCTAGTAGGTATTCAGTAAATACTATTGACTTATTTAGTGATTACTTGTGCTCTTCAAATTACACCTGTATCTTATGAAGTAGATTTTAGGGTGAATGTATGGGAAGCTACCATTGGTCCAGATTAACTGTTTTTCCCTCTTGCTGTAAATGAAGATCTATGAAAAATCATCACATTCTCTTTTCCTGCCTATTCTAATGATCTATTTTTGTCTGTAAGCCACCCCAAAACTCAGTGGCCCAGAGCAAATGTTGTTCTACTATCTCCTGGTTCCATGGGTTGACTTGGTTCAGCTGGGTGTTGTCTGGTTAGGCCGTTTCCTGCAACTTCTGTCTGATCCTGGCTGCCAGGGCCGTCCGCCCATGGCTGCCTCACTCACAGATCTCTCTCGTACATAGCTGTGACCAGAGCAGCTCAGGGCGCGCTAGCTGTGGCTTCCTCGCAGCAGGGTGGTCTTGGGTAACCAGCCTCTAGGGCCAGTGTTCCAAGAAACCAAGACCAAAGCTGAGCCAGCCTTGAAAGACCCAGGCTTGTGCTTCTGCCACATTCAAGTTCTGGTCAAGTAAGTCACTAAGACTGGCCCAGCTTTAAGGGGAGGGCAATTAGATTTTACCTCTCAATGAGCAGGAACAGCAAAGAATTTACAGATATCTAACCTACCCTATGACATTCTAAAGAGCAGTGTGCTTTTGTTTTTTTGTTTTTTTTTTTTTTAACATTTTAATGGTTGTTTATTGGGTTGGACCAATGAACGAAAAGGTTTAATTTTCTTTTAGAAAAGCACAAACATGTTCAGTTCTCCTGTTGTGCCATTAAATTTTAGATTGTGTTAGTTTCGGATTATTCTTAACTTGTCATAAACCAAGTAGAGTACATTTAGGTGCCTACTTTGAAGCTAAAAACATTTTGATTTTGTGGTTCTGACTCACTGTTATTTGTGAGAGCTTTTCTGAGAATTATCTCCTTGAGATCAGATCTCTTGGGGGACAGAAAGTCCCTACTGAGTGTGGTAAAAATGCCCAAGCCCATTAAAACAATGGCCACCCCCAAAACAATGCATTCTCCCCAGGAACCACAAAAAACGGGAAATGAAATAAAATGGATGGCTTAGAGCCTTCTTTCCTAGGGAGTCTGGATTGAACCATGGCATCTGAATAGTTAATACCTTTTTATTTAGCAAGAGACGCTAAAAGAAAAAAAAAAAAAGGAAATCTTCAAGGTCAGTCTTCTGTGTGGTGCCATGAGGCTCTCGTTAAAATGTCATGTACCAGGAGATTCTATCCCTGAGGACAGGTTGGCCTCTGTGCCTTAGTCACTCTCCAGAGGTCTAAACTTGGGCATTTAGAGAGAGGTGGGGGCTGGGCATGGTAGCTTACACCTGTAATCTCAGCACTTTGGGAGGCTGAGGCAGGTGGATACCTGAGTCCAGGAGTTCAGGACCAGCCTGGCCAACATGATGAAACCCCGTCCCTACTAAAAATACAAAAATTAGCCGAGCATGGTGGTGGGTGCCTGTAATCCCAGCTACGCAGGAGGCGGAGACACGAAAATCACTTGAATCTGGGAGGTGGAGATTGCAGTGAGCTGAGATGGTACCACTGCACTCCAGCCTGGGTGACAGAGTGAGATTCTCTCTCAAAGACAAAAAAAGAAAAAAAAAAAAAAAGAGAAAGATGGGAAGATAAGCATCTCACAGGTGGGTCCCACAGCCTAAGAATTTCTTCTACCTTGGCCTGATCCTCAGCCACCTCTCTGAGCACACTCATGCTTCTCTAGGAAGGACTGGAGAGGGCCCCTGTGGCTTGCTGGGATACTGACTTACCTCTCCCTGGGTAAGTGCTGCTGCCAGCAATGCTGGTTCCCATGGCAATGCAGGGCCCCAGGTGCCGCGCTCCAAGGACAGCTCAGTGCGCACTGCACAGGGCCATCTGCTGCACAGTAGCACCCTCCCATTGACAGGATCACAGCCCATACCTGAGGCCCTGGCCTTTGCTGGATTCCCAGGGCTTAGGACTGTGCTTGGTGCACAAGAGGCACTCAGGAATATTTGTTGACCCAGCAGTAAATGCAGAAATGAAATATGTGTTATTTAAAAAATTGAATTAGTTGCAAAAAACAAAATAAGAACTTTTCAACTAAAATCAAATTCTTTTGTTTTTTTGGTCAGGTGTGGTGGCTCATGCCTGTGATCCCAGCGCTTTGGGTGGCCCAGGTGGGCAGATCACCTGAGGCCAGGAGATCAAGACCAGCCTGGCCAACATGGTGAAACACCGTCTCTACTAAAAATACAAAAATTAGCTGGGAGTGGTGACAGGCACCTGTAATCCCAGCTACTTGGGAGGCTGAGGCAGGAGAATCACTTGAACCCAGGAGATGAAAGTTGCAGTGAGCTGAGATCGCACTGCTGCACTACAGTCTGGGCGACAGAGTGAGACTCCATCTCAAAAAACAAAAAACAAAAAAAAATTATTATTTTTCTGGAAAAAAATAAAGTAAAACAACATCAAAAAAATAAAACCTGGGCCTGAGAGGCCTTGGGAACTGCACAGCAGCTGCCCTCACTTGGCGAGGCTCATTCTCCAGGTGACTGAAGGCTCCTGCCCCATCCATGCCTTTCCACCCAGCCTACTTCTCCTGTTTGAGTTTGCAAACCCGATAAGGCATGTTCCCATCTCTAATTTGGAAACCCCACCCAAGTTTTTAAATTTATTTTGAGGGAGGTCATAAAATTCTCACGCTGAAAGATTTTTTTACAGCACCTTTATTGAGATATAATTCACATGCCAAGATTTGCCCTTTTAAGGTACACAGTTCAGTGGCTTTTAGTATACGTGGAGTTGTACTACTATCAGTCTTCTCTAGTTTTATAAGCTTTTCATTGCCCTAAAAAGGAACCCATACCCACCAACAGTCACTCCCTGTGTCCTACCCCCTGCCCCTGCCTGGCCTAGGCAACCACTAATCTATTTTGTCTCTATATAGATTTGTCTATTCTGGACATTTCAGATAAATGGAGTCACGTATTATGTGGCCTTTTGTACCTGGCTTCTCTCATTTAGCATAGTGCGTTCAGGGTTCATCTGTGTTGTAGTATCTGTGAGTTCTTCATTCCTAACTTTTTTTTTTTTTTTGAGATGGAGCCTCACTCTGTCACCCAGGCTAGAGCACAGTGACGCGATCTTGGCTCACTGCAACCTCCGTCTCCTGGGTTCAAGCGATTCTTCTGCCTCAGCCTTGTGAGTAGCTGGGATTACAGGCACCCGCCACCACGCCCGGCTAATTTTTGTGTTTTTAGTAGAGACGGCGTTTCACCATGTTGACCAGGCTGATCTCAGGTGATCCGCCTGCCCCGGCCTCCCAAAGTGCTGGGATTACAGGTGTGATTCATTATGGTGATATAATATTCCATTGTATGAATAGACCACGTCATGTTTATACATATATCAGTCGATGGATATTTGAGTTGGTTGGTTCTACTTTGGGGTTATTATGAATACTTTCTGGAATATTTTAAGTCCTATTAAATAATTGTGTGTGCTATATAGCACTTTAGGCAGAAGAGAAAAAGCATCACATCAGAAAAACAAGGATAGGTTGTCAACATTCCAAAAAGTTTGGAAAATCACTGCTACAAGAAGAAAACTATAACCTAACAACTCCTGAGTTAGAGCCAAGGGCAGTACCAGGGAAAGAACCTGAGTGAAGGGCTGGAGAGGGGAAGACAGAGCAGGCAGGAGGCTTCGCTGGAGGGAGCCTCAGGCAACGTTTGGCTTCCATCAGCCCTTCTGACCTAATTCATCTAGGAAATCATCAATGTCCAGCGTGCGCTAAAGTGAACCTGGCTCTGAACACGGAGGTAGCAGGGATGGTGACAGCACTGCACATTCTCAAAAGCCCATTCCTTGTGATATTTTACATCCTTCTGTTGTTAAAGGGCTTCCAGTGTAGGGGACATGCTTACACAGCACAAGCCTTCCCCTTAATTGCTGGGTCCTGCTGAAGGTACAGTGCCTGCCCAGTTAGGAAGAAGGTTCTTCTCAAGGATTGCAAACATGTGGCATTTATATGAGTACTACAGCAAACAGCTGTCTCTTGATAGCAAGAAGCTCCCCTTAACACTGTGACCCCAAAAGACAAAGTATGTTTTCAGAATGATTGTCCAAGTTTATGATAAAGCAGATAGAAGGAGGCCCCGCTCTTTTGTAAAGTCATCTTGCTTTCATTGGAGGAATAATGCTGATTTCCTGTTTTATGGAGAGGATAAGCCTAGGAAGACACTTGCTTTGTAACAAAAGCAGTAGAAATAATTTATTGAGGACCTACTGTGTGCTAAGCACATTCTTACTCTTAATTAGTCCAGCATCCTACAAAGTAGATATTTTGATTCCCATTTAATGGGTGAAAAATGTGAGGCTCAGACGTGGCACAGGATTTAAGGTCATTTAACTGGTGAATGGCAGAGCTTGCATCTGAGCCCTGGACAAAGGCTATAAAACCCAGGTCTCTGTTCCCCTAGGGACATCTTCCCAGGAGATGGTATTTCTGGGAGGGAAGAGTTCTTAATGTGAATGACAGATTCTCATCTCTCTGGGACAAGATGGCCAAAGGCAAAATTGTTGGCTAGGTGAATCTGGCAACAGAGTCTAGCCTACTGCAGCTGGGATAGCAGGCAGCTGCCCACATGTCCAACACGGTACTCTGAACTCCAAGGGACTGTTCTCACTCTGGCAAGAACTCAGGGCCCTAAACATTTCTTCATCCTGTCCCCAAACACAGCCCACCAAATTGTTGCCTTCTCTTATATGGAGTTGATGAGCCTGTATCTGTAAAGGCGTGAATGACTAGGGTTATACACTGTGTTACCCTCCATAGTCCTTCGCCCAAATGAATGTCCTTCCCAGTAGGTATTTCAGGCAGAGTTTTGGGGCAGGTGTGCCCTAGGGACTCCTCAAATCACCTTATGAAGGAAGCTGCCTATATGTAGGGGAAGCTTATGCAATAATCATTTTTGAAGTTGAAAGACGTCAGGCAGGATGGGCCAGATTATGCTGTGGTTACAAACAACTCCAAAATCTTAGTGACTCCTGACAACAGAAGTTTATTTCTTGCTCAATCTCTGTGGCTGTTGCAGGTCACCTGGGATTCTGCCCTGCAGCTCCATACTCTGGGCCCCAGGCTGATGGAGCAACGATCATGTCAAATGTTGAGGTCATGGTGGCAGAGGGAGAGAGTCCTGGAGGATATTACACCTGCAATTAGATGATCTGATCTGAAAGTGACTCACATTACCGCCTCAGTGTGGCACTACCCAATCACGGGGGCCAGAAGCGAAGTCCACCAGGTGCCTGGAAGTGGGGCAGAGCCGGAAAGATTTGGCAAATGCTCTCATGTCCATCACAAGTCTCTTGAAGTGTCCCTCCCTGCCCTCTGTCACTTCTTCCCTCTCTCTTACTGTGGATTACCACAGGGTGGGATTCAGGCCAGAAGGACCCAGACCCCCCACTCACTGGCCGTGCATGCGTCGCTACGTTACCTCTACAAAATGGAGACTAACACTTACTTGGAAATGTGTTGTTGTGAGCATTCCAAGAGCCTGGCACAGCAGAGTCCAGTAAATGATAACCTATCAGGTGCCCTCCAATGAAAAATTATGTTCTCTCATAGCCAAAAAAAGTCCAGGGTTTCACCTTCTTTTGATCCTATTTTCCTTAGATAAGCCAAGATTTGGAATTCTATTCTAAGAGAAGGAAATAATTTTTTAAATGCTACTACTTATATATTTGAAAGACCGGAAGGAACCAAAATTAAATGTCCAACAACAGGAGAATAATTAAGGAAATTGATCTCAAACTCGTGACCTCAGGTGATCTCCTCACCCCAGCCTCCCAAAATGCTGGGATTATAGGTGTGAGCCACTGTTCCTGAGATTAAGTAAACTGACATGATGACTTCGTGAAATGTTATGCAGCCATAAAAATAATAAGGAAGGTTATGTATCAACATGCAAAATGCCCATGATAGTATATGGATAGAAAAAGTGTCAAAACGCTAAAGGTATCCATTGATCACAAGTATGTTAAAATAAATGCAGGTGACAAAAGACTGGAAATGAAAATATGAAAAATGGCAGTTGTATCAGAGTTGTTAAATTATGAATGTTCTGCCATGTTATTTATATAGTTTTAAACACTATTATTTTACAGATAGAAAAATATCCTCAATGCATTTATTGGTACTCTCAGAAACTATTAAGAAAATTTAAAATTAGATACATTAATATCATGGTAGGCTAATACTACATAGATTGTCTCCAGCTCATGAACCCAGTGGAATAAACTGGGTAAGAGACAGGTTTAAGTGTTTTAGAAAGCAGAGCTAATAGAAGATGGTCTTTGGCCAGTAAAGTCTATACGCACACGTGTTATGGTGGTTTCCACATGTGAGCAGGCCTGGTGAAGCTGGGAAAGGAGTAGAGGGCCCTTCAGACCTAGCCTGGAGAGCTGGTGGAGCAACTGGTCAGTCGTCTTTAGTAGTTAGTGGTGGGATACCAGGTCAATCTCTCCCAGGGACCTGAGGACCAGGAGTATGAGAAACATGGCTTTTCATTCCTGTCATTTTCAGGTCTCTTCCAGCCCCTGACACAGAGGTCTATGGTCTTCAGATTCTCCCAGGACCTAATTTAAAGCTCAGATACTCGTATTTCCACCCCCAGGACTTTGATTTGATGGAACTGGCACAGGGTTCAGGAATCTGCACTTTGATGCTCTCCCCGCAGCGTGCGCTTTGCGCTTGGCAGGAGGGGCTCAAAGATGTGTCTGTCAAGTGAACGAACTAACAGGACTCGTGAGGGACTCAGCTTTGACTACTGTGGCAGGCCTGCAGCGCTCACGTTTTCCCGTTGATTTCCGTGTGGGCTGGACTCCCCCGCCCGCCGACACCAGACACACCTGCTGCCCCCTACCCATCCAGAACCCCCGAGGAAAGGAAATTTGCACTGCACAACGGGTCTTCACAGGGCAGTTCCAGCATCTGTGCCAAGCGGTTTCGCGTCGGTTAATGCTGCCTTCGACGAGAAGGAAGACGTTGTCACAGGAGGGAGCTAGCTCAAATTAAAGAGTTAGAGGGCCCAATAGCTGGGAAAATGGCTGCCTTTGTAAGAAAACCAAACCTACTTTGCTGAGCGGACTGGTTATAAAGCATCCAGGGAGAGAAGACGGTCTTGGAAGCCGGACAAGAGGGAATGAAACAAAAGTAAGATCGTGTCAGTCTTTGAAGTGCCCCTCAGAGGCAGTGTGGCCAATGTTTTCTGGCCAGATCCAGGGAGCTGGTCTTCATTCCCTCCTCTGTGAAGTGGGGGTTCCAATGCTCCCTCCCTCGGGGCCCCTTCCCTCGGAGTTCCTCGTAAGTATCAAATGAAATGCTTTAAATTGCTCAGGACAGTGCCTGGCACCAGGTGAAACTTGGGCGTTTTCACCATTACTTTCTGATTAGCATGCACGTGGCCAGTAGTGTGCACCTGCATAAAGGCAGGGCGGGTGTCCACCTGCGCTAGGAAGTGCAGTCTTGGCACCCCCCTCTCCCCATCCTGCTTGCTCTGCCACCAACCAAGGGAGACTCTGGGGTGAGCTGAGGAAGGGTCGGCGTGCTCAGGCCTGTTTCCCGTCAGGATGTCCTGCAGCCTGAGCAGTCTCCGTGGGCCCCTCTCAGTCGTGGTGGCTATTACGGGCTGACGGTGGCTGCGGGATCCAGCTACAGGACAGAAATGGGTTTCCCATCAGCCCAGGAGGAGACCTGGGACCTTGAAACCAACCCACTTCTACCTGGACATTTAGAGCTGTGCACTCACTGGATAGACATTTATCTCCATGTGGTGGACTGGAATGGTCCCTCTACAGGGAAATAAATGTTTATCCAGCAGGTGCACGTGTCTCCAAGGACCAAGTGCTGGGATTCTGTTTGCAACTTCAGACTATGCTGCCTGACCTAGCAAATAATGTGTGGAGTGGAGTGGAGTGGAGTGGAGGCTTGCTTCTGGGAGTGGGCTGAGAAAACACAATTATGCACTCCTGTTAAGCCAGAATCCACACTTACTATGTGACTCTCCTGAAAATCAACCTAGAAATGATTTTCTCCTTTCCTTATTCTTGCCCCTTTGCTACAAGATGGTACTACAAGAGCACCACATGCTCTAGATAGAAGTGGTGACTCCACAAACTTACTACAGAGAAATGAAGGGCCTAATGGGAGAGGCACTTCTGTGGTCGTTACATGTGGTTACAAAGGGCAGCTTTGCTCTTAGGAACTTAGGAAATTTTCCAGCATTTATTGAGCCAGGTTCAGACAAAACGAGTGCCAACTGTATCCCTGATAGTGTTGATGGGAGGTGCTGTGTGCCAGTGCTGTGATGGACTATGCCATATTCTGTTGCTTCCTGAATAAAATTAATATTTTGCTTTGAAAAGCAAAGATAACAAGATAACTGGTGCTTTCAAAAATCTGTGATTCATTTTAAGAGGAGTAGTCACTTTTTTAATGAACAAAATTGTGTATATGTATGGTATACAACATGGTATCTGATATATGTATGCACTGTGGAATGATGAAATTAGACTAATGCATGTGTTAGCTCACATACTTATCATTTTGTGGGAGTGAGAACACTTACAGTCTATTCTTTTAGCAATTTTTAAAAATACAGTATATTGTTATTAACTCCAGTTGTCATGATGCACAATAGATCTGTTGAATCTGTTCCTCATGTCTAACTGGAATTTTGTGTCCTTTGACCAACATTTCTCCAGACTCCCTCCCTGACAATCCTTGGTAACCACCATTCTCCTCTCTTCTTCGATGAGTTTCACTTTTTAAGATCCCACATATAAGTGAGATTATGCAGTATTTGTCTTTCTGTGCCTGGTTTATTTCACTTAACATAATGTCCTCCAGATTCACCTGTGTTGTTGCAAATAACAGGATTTTCTACTTTTTCTAAGGCTGAATATCTCTTATCCAAAGAGATAAGAGATTGACTATCTCTTATCCAAAATGCTCGGGGCTAGAAGTATTTTCGATTTGGGAGTTTTTTCAGATTTTGGAATACTTACATGATACTTACTGGTTGAGCATTCCTAATCCAAAAACCCAAAATCCGAAATGCTCCCAGATCCAAAACATTTTGAGTGCCAGCATGATACCAAAAGTGGAAAATTTCACACGTAACCTCATGTGACAGGTCACGGTCAAAACACAGTCAAAACTTTCATGTACAAAATTATTTAAAATATTGTGTAAAATTACCTTCGGGCTACATGTGTAAGGTGTATATGAAACATAAATGAATTTCATGTTGAGACTTGGGTTCCATCTCCAAGATGCCTCATTATCTATATGCAAATATCCCCAAATCTTAAAAAAAAAAAAAAGTTTGAGGTGCTAATGGTCCCAAGCATTTTGGATAAAGGAAATTCAACCTATACCACATTTTCTTTTCTTTCTTTCTTTTCTTTTCTTTCTTTCTTTTTTTTTTTTTTTGAGACAGAGTCTCGCTCTGTCGCCCAGGCTGGAGTGCAATGGCACGCCATCTAGACTCACTGCAGCCTCCGCCTCCCGGGTTCAAGCGATTCTCCTGCTTCAGCCTCCTGAGTAGCTGGAACTATAGGCACCCACCACCAGGCCCAGCTAATTTTTGTGTAATTTTAGTAGAGACGAGGTTTCACCATGTTGGTCAGCTGGTCTCAAACACCTCACCTCAAGTGATCCACCTGCCTCAGCCTCCCAGAGTCCTGTGATTACAGGTGTGGTCCACTGTGCTCGGCCCCACATTTTCCTTATTCATTCGTTTGTTAATAGACACTTGGGTTGTTTTATATCTTGGCTATTGCGATAATACTTCAATGAACATGGGAGTGCACATGTCTCTTTGACATACCGAGTTCCTTTCCTTTGAGTATATACCCAGAAGATACATTGCTGGATCATATGGTGGTTCCATTTTTAGTTTTTTGAGGAATCTTCATACTGTTTTGTACAATAGTTGTACTAATTTACATTCTTACCAACAGCATGCAAGGATTCCCATTTCTTCGCATCCTTGCCAACACTTATCTTTTATCTTATTGATAATAGTCATTCTAACAGGTGTGAGGTGATATCTCATTTTGGTTTTAATTTGCGTTTCCTTGATGATTAGAGATATGCAACATTCCTTCATATACCTGCTGGCCGTTCATATGTCTTCATTTGAGAAATGTCTATTCCCAGTTTTTAATTGGGGAATATTAATCCCTTATTAGGTTTGTGGCTTGCCAATATATTCTCCCATTCTGTAGGTTGTCTCTTCACTCTATTGATTGTTTCTTTTGCTGTGCAGAGCTTTTCAGTTTGATGTAACCCCATCTGTCTATTTTGTTTTTGTCTCTGGTGCTTTTGGGGTCATATCCAAAAAATTATTTTCCAGATCATTGTCATGGAGCTTTTACCCTTGTTTTCTTCTTCAGATCTTACATTTAACTTTTAATCCATTCTAAGTTGATTTTTGTATATGGCATAGATGAGAGTCTAATTTCATTCACGTGTATGTAGATATCCAGTTTTCCTAGCATAATTTATTGAAGAGACTATCCTTTTTCCTTTGTGTGTTTTAGGAAACTGGTTGAAAATTAATTGAAAATGTGTGTGTTTATTTCTGGGTTCTCTGTTCCATTGGCCAATATGTCTGTTTTTATGCCAGTACCATACTGTTTTAATTACTATTGTTTTCTAGTAGTTTTGAAAGCAGGTAATGTGATGCCTCCATCTTTTTTTGCTCAATATTACTTTGGCTATTTGGGATCTTTTGTGGTTCCATATGGATCTTAGGATTTTTTTTTTTTTCTGTGAAAAATGTCATTGTAATTTTGATAGGGATTGCATTGAATCTGTAGATCATATTAGGTAGTATGGACATTTTAACAATATTAATTCTTTCAATCCATGAACATGGAATATTTTTACATTTATTCATGTCTTCAATGTCTTTCATCACTGTTTTATAGTTTTCAGCATACAGACCTTTCACCTCCTTGGTTAAATTTATTCCTAAGTATTTCAGTATCTTTTGGTAACTCTTGTGAATGAGATAGTTTCTTGATTTATTTTTCAGGTGATTCACTGCTAGTGTACAGAAACAACACTGATTGTTAGTATATAGAAATAACACTGTTGATTTTGTATGCCGCAACATTACTGAATTTGTTTATTAGTTTTAACAGATTTTGGTGGAGGAATTGCAGAAAATTCACAAAGATGTAAAATTAAACAACATGCCCTTAGACCACCAATTTCTTCTTTGATAAGTGGGTCAAAAAGAAATTAAAAGGGAAATTTTAAAAATATTTTGAGACAAATGAAAATGGAAGCACACTATATCAAAACTTATGGGATGCAGTGAAGCAAGTCCTAAGAGGGACTTTTGTAGCAACAAATACCTGCATCAAAAAAGAGGAAAGATCCCAAATAAACAACCTAACATTATACCTCAAGGAACTAGAAAAAAAAGAACAAACTAAGCCTGAAGTTAATAAAAGGAAAGAAATAATAGAGATCACAGCAATATGAAATAATGACTAGTAAACAATAGAAAAGATAAGTGAAACTGAGTTAGTTTTTTGAAAAGATAAAATTAACAAACCTTTAAATAGACTAAAAATGAGAAAAGACTCAAATCAAAAATAAAAGAAGAGTCTTACATCTGATACCATTAGAAATACAAAGGATCATAAGGGACTACCAGGAGCAATTGGATAACCTAGAAGAAACGGGTCAATTCCTAGACACAAACAACTTATCAAGACAATCATGAAGACTTAGAAAACCTGAACAAACCAATAATGAATAAAAAGATTGAATCAGTAATAAAAAGTCTCCCATCAAAGAAAAGCCCAGAACTTGATAGCTTCACTGCTGAATTCTACCTAATATTTAAAGACAACCCAATACTAATCCTTCTAAAACTCTTCCAAACAACTGAAGAGAAAGGAATACTTTCAAACTCATTTTATGAGGCCAGCGTGTCCTGATAGCAAAGCCAGAAAAAACTCCTACAAGAAAAGAAAATTTCAGGCCAATATTCTTGATGAACATAGACGCAAACATTCTCAACAAAATATTAGCAAACTGAATTGAACAAGGCATCAAAAGGATCATTCACATGATCAAGTGGGATTTATCCCTGGGATCCCAGGATGGTTCAACATATGTAAGTCAGTAAATATAATACGCCACATTAACAGAATAAAACAGAATAAAGACAAAAATCATGATCGCAATAGATGCAGAGAGGTATTTGACAAACCTCAACATCCTTTCATGATAAAAACTCTCAACAAATTAGGTGTAGAAGGAATGTACCTCAACACAGTAAAGGTCATATATAACAAACCCACACTAACCTCATACTCAATGGAGAAAGGTTGAAAGCTTTTCCTCTAACATCAGGAACAAGACAAAGATGCCCACTCTCAGCCACTTCTATTCAACATAGTACTGGGAGTCCTAGCCAAAGTAACTAGGTGAGAGAGAGAGAAATAACAGGCATCCAAATAGGAAAATAAGGCTGGGCATGGTGACTCACGCCTTAATCCCAGCACTTTGGTAGGCTAAGTGGGGGCGGATCACCTGAGGTCAGGAGTTCAAGGCCAGTCTGACCAACATGGTGAAACCCCGTCTCTACTAAAAATACAAAAATTAGCCAGGTGTGGTGGCATGCACCTGTAATCCCAGTTACTTGGGAGGCTAAGGCAGGATAATTGCTTGAACCCAGGAGGCAGAGCTTTCAGTGAGCCGAGACTGTGCCACTGTGCTCCAGGCTGAGTGACAGAGTGAGAGTCTGTCTCAAACAAAAAGCAAAACAAAACAAAACACAAATAGGAAAATAAGTTGTTGTTTGTGCAGACAGCATGATCTTAAATATAGATAACTCTCAAGACTTCACCAAAAAACTAACACTTCTGATTTTTGAATATATTCCATAAAAGTAGACACGTCCTAAAACCATCTGTTTTGTTTTTCTTGGCCTATATTGGCAAAATTTATTTTATTTTTTGATACATTTTTTTTTCTTTTAAACTCACCCTTATAAAAAAACTCATTTGGCTAAACAGTCCTTATTAAGCAGACACTGGCAAAGATGGATTACAATAAAGATAAAATTTCAAATAATTATTTGAAATTTTTCTCTGTTCCAGACCTGTGGTATATGGAACCACAGCATAGCTCTGCACCATACAACTGCAATATTTATTTATGTTTAGAAAGTTGTAACAGTCTTTTGCCTCTAGGATCTTTGTCAGTTATTTATGTTACTGGAACAGGAATGTAAGAAAGGTTTTTCCCACTTTTCCACTAGTATATTTGAGTTTTGTCATACTGTTGTATGAATGATGTTAACTTTCTTTTGACATAGGTAAGTAAAATAGCTAACAATTTTATGTTATATTTTGGTGCTGTGAGTTTTTATTCTAGTAGACTTTAATTAAATACCCTTTGCCATTCAGTTGATATTTCTGTCTATTTAAATTAGTTTGTCTTTAAAACGGAGCTACTAGGTAATCAGGTTCAGCGCCACATCCTGGATTAATAAGAAGTTTCTAATTTAAGACCACATCATTGGCAAACTTTGCATTAAACATGTGTTCAGGAATTTTTAATACATTAAGTCTTCAGTACCCTCTATTTTGAAGCAATCATGATTTTAAAAAATTGGACAATGATAGAGTTTTTATTATGTATTATTTGATACAATCTTTGTAAGTTATGAAGCATAGTACTAAAATGAGCAGTCACAAATCCTCCAAGTCTCAGAACTAGAATTTTACCAACACTGTTGTGTTTCTCTTAGAACAATCTCACAATCTGACACTCTTACCTCTTCCCAAAGTTAACCACAGTGGTAATTTTATAATTTGTTTTTTAAAAAGGCAATTCCAGGTTCAGATTTAAGACTTCCATTTTCACATTCTATTTTCTTTACTTCTAATCATTTTGCTGAAAGTGACTTTCCATGGAGTGAATGACTGGATTGGCTTTTACTAGCCCTGTCCACACACAAAAGGGTCAAAAAACGGCACCTTTACAATTTCTAGAGAGGTTCCAAGAAGGAATGAAGGAAACTATTAGTTCATATTGTTGTCTAAACTCTGCTATTTTCCTGTTGTTTCTGTGTTACTGGCTCCAAATATCAGCCTCTAGAAAGTTCATCTTTATATCCCTAACACTTAGAATAGTGCCTGGGACTTAGTAAATGTCCAGCCAGTGTCCATTATATTTAATAATTTAATAATGGTCATAGAAAAAAATTAAATGGAAGATTGTTTCCATACCATTTCATTTAAGATGTTTGACCACATGAAGTGAAACAGTGAAGGGAGTGTGTATGTTAAACTATGAATTACATGAAGCCTCTGGCAGGTGCACCAGGTCCATGACCTGGGTTGGTTCCCATACCAACCCAGTGACACCAGGGAAAGGTCTGTGGGGAGACATAATGTCAGTCAACTGTGTTGGGCTGGAGATCTCTCCTCCCTATAATCCCCACTATCACCCACCTGTCAGAAAGCTGGCATGGCATTGTGATTAAGAGCATGGACTCTGGAGTCCACCTTCCTGGATTCAGGTCCCGCCTCAGCCACTAACCAACTGTGTGACCTTGGGCAAGTTACATACCCACTCTGTGCCCCCAGTTATGGGAAATGGGGATATAGTACTTACCTCATAGGAGTGTTTTGAGGATTAAATGAACACAGATATATAAATGTCTTAGAACTGTGATTGGCACATCCTAAGTACAGTGTAACAGTTTGCTTTTATTTTATGTGTCTTAAGTTTTTTTACTGTGTTCATATTTTCAGTTGGCTATCACCACCTTTGGGATATTAATTTCTCACAATCGATTTCCAGCAGGGGGAGTGGAAGGTCCTTCTTCTCAGGCAGCCCCCGATACCACTCTCAGGCCCTGGAAATGCCCTCCTGTTGGCGTTTGCCATGTGCCCCTGCCCTTTCTGAAGTGCCCAGGCTTTTTCACAGGAACAGCCCTCAGTTTAAATACCTCGTTAGCCATGGCTTTTGTCAGAAGCTTCTGAGCTCACAGGAGGTTGGCTCTACTTCTCAAAGGTGTAAACAGAAGTAGAGGTGTTTATCTTTAAGCCTGATCAAGTTGTTATCAGGACATATATACCAAGGGAAAGAATTCACTCGATCCCAGATATGTATGAAGTAGAGTTGTGCAAAAACAAAGCTGTGCACTGGGCCTGCCCAAGTGGACACTTCCCCAGTCCCCTCCTGGCCCAGATGATTGAGCCATTTCTGTGGTTTCAACGTGAATCTGATCAGACAAGCCTTCTCACCTCCATGAGTGAAAGTAGACAGCCCTTGCTGGGTTAGACTGTGCTCACACAAAGAGGAAAAAGGGGAAGCTGCTAGGATCCTCAGGGAGTAGGGGAGCTTGGTTTGCAGGCACATTGGGAGGGCCAACTGGACAACAGTGGCCTGCCTATGTCACAGGTTGCTGTTAAGAGCAAGTGAACTGTTTGACAGGTGGTGGACATGTTGGGCTCAGTGGTGAACCAAGGGAGGACACTGGGAGAGGTCCCTGGGGAAGGGGAGCATTTCATCACTGACATTTCTTCCATTCATCTGTCCTTGGCAATGCTGGATAACAAATAGACTTTGGGTCAAGTTTTTTTTTTTTGTTTTGTTTTTTTTTTTTTTTTTTTCTTCAGAGGCTTGCTCTGTCACCCAGGCTGGAGTGCTGTGGTGTGACCTTGGCTCACTGCAACCTCTGCCTCCTGAGTTCAAGCAATTCTCCTGCCTCAGCCTTCTGAGTAGCTGGGACCACAGGCATTCGCCACCACGCCCAGCTAATTTTTGTATATTTAGTAGAGGTAGGATTTCACCATGTTAGCCAGGCTAGTCTTGAATTCCTGACCTCAAGTCATCCACCCGCCTCGGCCTCCCAAAGTGCTAGGATTACAGGCGTGAGTCACTGTGCCTGGCTGGGCCAGGCTTTTGATGGATTTAAATTCCTTCCAGCTGGTGAACTCTCTTATAACCTGCACCCGGTAGATGGCTCCCACTCTGCTACCCGTAGCATTCTCTGGATTGGATCAGATGATCATGGTTTTAAGAAAAGCCCAATCTGAGGGTACAATTGTATTGCTGTGATGGACCTTGGTTCTTCTTTTTCTCTCTCTTTTTTTTTTTTTTTTTTTTTTGAGACGGAGTCTCACTCTGTCGCCCAGGCTGGAGTGCAGTGGCGCGATCTTACTCACTGCAAGCTCCACCTCCCGGGTTCAGGCCATTCTCCTGCCTCAGCCTCCCAAGTAGCTGGGACTACAGGCGCCTCCCACCACGCCCGGCTAATTTTTTTGTATTTTTAGTAGCGATGGGGTTTCACCGTGTTAGCCAAGATGGTCTCGATCTCCTGACTTCATGATTGGCCCACCTCGGCCTCCCAAAGTGCTGGGATTACAGGCGTGAGTCACCGCGCCCGGCCGGACCATGGTTCTTCTAAGAGTATAACTAGTACTTCTTGATGCTCCTGATTCCGGGTCAGGTACTCAGAGAATGTTTGAACAGGCATCCTCAGCTTTTGTGAGATAAAATCGATTTTCATATTTCAACAAAAGGGGTATAAATATTATATTTTCCTTATTCTCCAATCTTGAAAATAAAATTTTGACAGTTTTTTAAACATGTGTTTTGCATTGTTCATGGATATCAGTTGTTTTGTTACAAGAGCTGGAAAATCACCAAGTTGTCTAAGTAAGTGGAAACAGATTGTTGAAAAACCCTGAAACTGTGCTGTTCAGCTGAAACCATTGTTTTCTATTGTAGCCTGGAGCTAACCCAGATCATCTATCACATTATCTCTAGCTCTGAAATTGTGTATGTGCTTACTTGTGTGATGTTTCCTCACTCCCACTTATTATTTCCATGTAAAACATGGAGAGATCATTGATATTTTTATTGCATTTTATCTAAATAATCTCTGGAGATTGAGGCCAAACTTTCTGTAGATGAGTAACTTATGTCTGCTACGGTGGTGTTTTTATCTTATTTTTCCTTTTTTGAAAGTCAAAACAGAAAATGGGCAGTTAATTAGAGAGAGGTTGAGCTGTTATGAGTGAATCTTTTCCGCATGTGATGCGACTAGTACAGTGAGGCGCTGGTCAAGAGGAGGCCTCACCCGCCTTCCTGGCCTGTTCTCCTGCACTCCCACCGACCCCCTGATTCAGACAAGCTGTTCTCATGACCGCTCTGTGCAACCCTAGACCCTTCCCACCTTAGTTCAAATCGTTCCTGCACCTAGAATCACTTCCTCCATTACTTGCCTTTTCCCCTTCCTATCAAAACCCTACCACCTCCACCTGTAGAAACTTACCTGTAGTAATTATACCTAACATAAGTGTTACCTCTTCCAGGGCTTACCCCAGTTGGGAATGAGTGATGGGGATTCATTCTTGATATTACTTTAGTCCCTAGTTTTTGCACCATTCCTAAAGCTCAATAGCACCAATGCTTAGAATTGTTTCTTTCTATCTATCTGTCTACCTGCCTACCTACCTACCTACCTATTATCCATCTATCTTATTTCTCTTATTAGATTATAAGCAACTAGAGGTGCATGGCTGGGTCCTGAAGAGAGCTTTCCTGGCTCAAGAGTGGGGCCAAGTTCAGAGGGTGGGGCAGAGAAGACTTGAGCTCAGAGAGTGCATCGCAATGAGTTGTTTAAGCAAGGCAAGCTTTTTTTTCATAACTTGATCAGTTCTTTCCATGAAACATTCCCACTGATACTACTTCACGGAAAGAAAGCTTGCAAAAAAGTGCATGATTTTCTTCACGTTCTGAGAGTTGCAGTTTTCTGGGAAATTGTTTCAAAATATAAACTTGGCCTCTGATAGTAGCCAGTTGGAGATGTTTGGTTTGAATGCCTGGAGTAAAGTGAGGACACCTAACGTCTATATTTGTTTTGTTGTTGTTGTTGTTGTTGTTGTTGTTGTTTTGAGATGGACTCTTGCTCTGTTGCCCAGGCTGGAGTGTAGTGGCATGCTCTGGATTGGATCAGGTTCAAGTGGTTCTCCTGCCTCAGCCTTCCAAGTAGCTGGGATTACAGGCATGTGCCACATCATCCTTGGCTAATTTTTTTTTTTTAGTAGAGACCAGGGTTTCACCATGGTGGCCAGGGTGGTCTCGAACTCCTGACCTCAGGTGATCCGCCCACCTTGGCCTCCCAAAGTGCTGGGATTACAGGCAAGAGCCACCACGCCTGGCTCCAACATCTATATTTCATTTGCTATTTCTCCCTTAAATAATCTGTCTTACTTTCAAGCTGATCAACAATCTCTTCACAGCCTGTCCAGGCCCCAGCTTAATTGGCCTGAATTGTTGCTCTTAGTGTGAACATTTCGCTTTCTTCTCAAGTCTGAATTGGATGACACCTAATTGTTTTAGAATGTCAAAATGATTTTTTTTTGAGATGGAGTCTTGCTCTGTCACCCAGGCTGGAGTGCAATGGCACCAACTCAGCTCACGGCAACCTCTGCCTCCCGAGTTCAAGCGATTCTCCTGCATCAGCCTCCTGAGTAGCTGGGATTATAGGCACGCTCCACCAAGCCTCGCTAATTTTTGTATTTTTGGTAGAGATGGGGGGTTTCACCATTTTGGACAGGCTGGTCTTGAACTCCTGACCTCATGATCTGCCCACTTTGGCCTCCCAAAGTGCTGGGATTACAGGCGTGAGCCACCAGGCCTGGCCCTCAAAATAATTTCAGAGTGAATCCAGGCAAGATGTGATCACATGCCAGTGAAAGACCTAGACCTGGTAGCTATAAGAATGCTGATTACATTTTTAAGCATATTTCTCTCTCTGGGCAGCATTTTGATGTGATTCTCTTGCAGGGTATATCAAATACAGTGTGTTGTTGCACAGAAGCAAAGTAAACCCTGCTATCTCAGCCCTTCTTTAATCAACTCATTCTTTAGAAATATTGGTTTTTCTCCCTGCTGACACTCAGTATGCATTTCATGCTGGTCTTGTTTTTTGCAAAAGATTGTTCTGCCTTACAAAACAGCAGCTTTGATGCACAGTGTCTGACTAGGAGCCTCGGGCAGTGCGCTATTTGTCCATAAGGCTCATCTTCATAGGAGAAAGACCTTTCAACCGAGATGAAATATGTTTTTCCCCCTGAACTGGTGATGTGCTTTCTTTTACATAAAATCATGGTGGTAAAATGGCAAAGTGAAGGTAGGCTCACAAGAAAAATGATGATGATGGGCCTTGCTGAGACATAGTACAGCTCTTTAAACCATTTCATGATTATTACCAGCTCATTCCTAGAGTCCCTCTGCTAGAAGGGCAATTTTTATTGTTGCTGCCAAAATTACATAGAAGTGGCTCAGGAGGTTTGATGGTGGGTAAAGCCCCTTTGCATCCATGGACCTTCCATGTTGTACATGTGCACATGTGTAGTTGTGCACATGCTTGCTGCATGAGGAAGCCAGACTTCTCTGTTTTGGGGATCTTTAAGATGCATAACTTAGTGCTCTCTTTATTTCTATTTGTAATCTCAAATCTTTCTGTGTAGTTAAAAATAGACATGGAGTCAACCTACATGCCCATTAGGGGTAGACTGGATAAATAAACTGTGGTACATGAACACCATGGAATACTATGCAGCCACAAAAAAGAATGATATGTCCTTTTCATCAACATGGATGGAGCTGGAGGCCGTTATCCTAAGCAAACTATCACAGGAACAGAAAACCAAATACCTCATGGTTTTACTTATAAGTGGGAGCTAAACAATGAGAACACATAGATGCAAAGAGGGGAACAACAGACACTGGGGTCTTCTTGAGGGTTGGAGGGGTGGGAGGAGGGAGAGGATCAGAAAAAAATGCCTATTGGGTACTAGGCTTAGTACTTGGGTGATGAAATAATCTGTATACCAAACTCTTATGACATGAGGCTACATATATGTATATATATAAACAAATATAGTTATATAACAGATCTGCATATGTACCCCTGAACCTTAAATGAAAGTTAAAAGAAAAAAAAATTCTTCATTTTTATTAGAAAATTTTCTAGGGGAAAAAACAGTTTTCCTCTAGTATTTTACAAAGAAATAATCCTTTCAGGCAATCGAAAACTTTTCAGCATTTACACTGCAATTACCATAGGTGATTTTGTGATTTACAGTAAGGTAATAAAGGGTAAGTTTTCTTAAAATAAAACAAAATAAAATAGGAAGGTACCCAAGGGATCTGGGATGCAAACACAATTGAACAAAACCACCGCCAGAAGCCCTCCCTTTGAAAACTGCCTACTGAATTACAATTCCGGATAGTGAAGCTGATAGAAGTGGGAAGATTTAGTTTACTTAAAAATAATAGCGACCAGCCTGGCCAACATGGTGAAACCCCATCTCTACTAAAAATACAAAAATTAGCTGGATGTGATGGCACATGCTTGTAGTCCCAGCTATTCGAGAGGCTGAGGCAGGAGAAGTGCTTGAACCCGGGAGGCGGAGGTTGACATGAGACGAGATCACACCACTGCACTCCAGCCTGGGCAACAGAGCAAGACTCTGTCTCAAAAAACTAATAAAAATAAATAAAATAAACTAAAATTAGGTAGATGTTGGAATTATAGACTCTTGGACCGAGACATGAACCTGAGGCCCTGAGACTGATCACTCATGAACTTGTACAACAGCATTGGGAGGTTTGGGCCTGGGGGTGCCCGTGGTACCCTGTACTGCAGCAGGGACTGAGCTTCGTGCACGCAGGAGGCTTCCTCCTCTGCACACACCCGGGATCTATCCCAGGGAGGCAGTTTTGTTGGTGGAAAGGTCTCCACGAGGAAGTATAGGAGCAAGAAGGTTTGGAATGTGATTTCTCTCATCCTGCTCACATCTTTCCTTGTATGTAAAAATTTCCTTTCTGAGTCTTAGCCCAAATGTGATTTCTTTAGATTTTCCCATGTGTTTATGTGGTTAGATTTTGTTTTCATTTTCTTCTGGCTTTATGGCTTTTCTCCCTGTCCCACTTTTTCCACATTAATTCTGCATTTCTGGCAGAGATGGGCAGAGCCCCAGTGACTGACTCTTAGAAGGCTAAATCTTTTTAAAAATTACATAATTTAAAACCTACCCTTGTATCTCCCCTATTTCTGATTTTTTTTTTTTTTTTTTTTTTTTTTT
>NW_016810571.1:3940854-4012357 GCF_001698545.2 Rhinopithecus bieti
TTTTTTTTTTTTTTTTTTTGAAGGGAAAAAAAGTCTATAAAGAATGTTTCTAAGGCCGGGCGCAGTGGCTCACGTCTGTAATCCCAGCACTTTGGGAGGCCAAGGCGGGTGGATCACTTGAGGTCAGGAGTTCGACACCAGCCTGGCCAACATGGTGAAACCCAATCTCCACTAAAAATACAAAAAAAATTAGCTGGGTGTGGTAGCATGCACCTGTAATCCCAGCTACCTGGGAGGCTGAAGCTGGAGGATTGCTTGAACCCAGGAGGTGGAGGTTGCAGTGAGCCGAGATCGGGCCACTGCACTCCATCCTGGGTGACAGAGTGAGACTTGGTCCCCGCCCAAAAGAAAGAATGTTTCTAAAGCTGGTATCCTCCTTGTTTTTTTTCCATTTCGCACTTAGGCAATGAGGTGACTGTGTTAATTCTATTTCGTGGTGTTTATCATTCCATGCTGTTAGTTCAGTGAGTGGCCCTGGGCCTCTGTAGGGTGCCTCTAGGTTGTTCTTGGTGACTGCTAAGAGAAACAAGCCTCTCCCATATGTAAGAGAGTCAGCCTGCTGGTATATCCAATCACATCACTATGCCGATACCTCTGAACTTGGCCAGGTGGTAGACACTCAGCCATGGCTTCAGTATTTCAGTTCCATTAAACTTGCCAAGCACAGCATCTCCTACCTGTATTATCTTGGGCAGTCAGCAAATTTCCAGTTGACACATCTTCTCATAAAATGAAGCAATGGATAAGACAAATATGAATATTCTTTCTAGCTATGAAATGCTAAAATTCGGATTCTCACTTCTGTGTGTATGTTTTTAATTGTCCAAGTTAGATCTTGAATCATTTATATAGATATTTCTATTCTCACTTCCATGAGCACATGTTGAGCACCTACCAAGTACTAGGGCTTGGGGTCCAGAGATAGGAGATGCTGAGATAGGGGGAGATAGAAACAGAACAGACCTCTGAACAGGGTGGCAGAAGAAGCCTGCCCCTGCTGTGGGGACTCACAGGGAGCCCAAGGGAAGCCCTTCCCAGAGGAGGTTGTGCTGGAAGGGAAGTGTCAAAGAGAAATATGATTTAACCAGGCAGAGAAGGAAGGCAGGGCAGGCGTGGCAAGGATGGGCGAGGCCCAGGGAACAGGATATGTAAAGGGAAGAAAACAGAAGGAAGTGTGGCGAGCTGAGAACTGGGCCTCATATGAGGTGACGAGACGCAAGAGGATGCAGGAGGTGGGCTGGGGAGGCGCTTATGGCAGTGGCTGCTGTTGCCTGCAGGCCTGAGCCCAGCTACAGCATTGGTAGGTGTTAGCAGCATTTTTGCAAGTGAAGATGCTGAAGCATAGAAAGATTCAGCAACTCCTGGACACACAAGTAATAACTAAAAGAGCAAACTTTGAACTTGGGTCTTTGTGACACCAAACCTCAAGCTCTTCCTCTCTCTCTCTCCACCCCTGTCCCTAAGGCTAGGGGATGTAGAAGAACCCCTTGGACCCCGGCCCTGGCCGCCTTGCCGGGAGTGTGGGTATCATCCTGGAGGACATGGGGCTGACCCCAGAAGGATTTCAGGCAGGAGGGAGATGCAGTTGGGTAGAGAGGTTGAAGGGAAAATGAGACCAGGTGCAGGTCAGCTGGTCCATTCTGCTGGGTGACTCAGTTCCAGCATGGTCCTGGAGAGGGCCTGGGTGGCATTTGGAGTCTCACTGACCTGGTCTTCTCTCCACTATTGCTTTGCAAACCTGTAAGGACTAAAGAAAATCCAAAATAAAGAAAAAATGTGATATCAACTTGTAGTAGTTACTGAACCTTCACTACATGCTCTTGGTGAGCATTATACCACTTAATTCTCATAACAACCCTCTTAAGTAGAAATGATTAATATCCTTCATGTACAGACGCTGACTGGCCTAAGGCCATACAGTCGGTGCATGGCAGAACTGGGATGAAGCCCCAGGTCAGAGCACTTAACCGCTATGCATACTCCCTTCCAGCAGCACAAGGCTTGGTGCATGGTTGGTATCAGAGCTTTTCTAAATCTCATGGTTGTCATTGTTATTTTTAGTATTATTGTTATTAGGCAGAGGCAAGAGCTAAAGGGAGATATCAGGACCCAGACCGGCAGCCTCATGACCGGCAGCCAAGGTGTTGTTTATCTGCTGTGCCCTCTCCTACCCAGGCAGGTCCCCCGGAGCTGCTCTTTCTCCAGCCCCTTCCAGGTCTCAGAGGCTCTCACAGGAGGCCTCCACCCCTTCCCAGCTCCAAGATACCCTAGACTGGGAGCCATGTGCTGGAGATCATGCCCTCTGCTGCCTGTTGGCTGTGGACTCTTTCTCAGGAGTGGTTTCTACTCACCTGCAGCCCAGGTAGGACCTGAGAATCCACACCATCCCTCCCAGAGAGAAGGCATCCCATCCCCACCACGCAACCCCACCCACGTCCTGGGAGGCCTCCCTTCCCAGAGGCAGCACCCACTTCTCTCCAGCCAGACCTTGCCTGGCATTTGGCACCAACTTGCTTCTTAATTGTAGTGGGAGGCGGGTATGAAAGGAAGTTTGGTTTGGAGAAAATGTTGGCTGATCTTCTCTATTCCACTGTGATCAGACTTCAGGTCTGGGAATCTCCTGGTAGGGAGCCCACAGAGCCGGGTTTCTCCCCGTCTTGAACTCAGTCGAGGATTTCAGGGCATTCGCTTTGGGAGTCCTTGCATCTGAAAGTCACTCGCCCTGTGGTCCAAACCCTCAATTTGTGTTGCTTCTAGTAGAGGATGTGTTTGTTTAACAGGCACCATCATCCTGTAAGGACAGTCAGAAAATTTAATCTGAAACTCAAGATGTCTGAATAGCATACCCTTTTTAGGGGTATTTTAGAGCTTAATTTTTAAATCTCAAATAGCTACAAGGCTTCTTTCATTGCAAAGTGTACCTGGCTTTGCAGAAGAGAATTACATTTTCCTTAGCGCTCTTTCCCTCAAGGGTCGCTGGGTCATAAAATGTCCTATCAGTACTCACTGCCAGTTTAGTATTTGTCTGTCTTTAGGCAGATTAGAGCACTGCTGTCCGTAGGGCTGATTGGACCTCACAGATGTGTCTCTAAGAAGAGCATAGACATTTGCATGAATGGGCTTATCTGCCAGACACAGGGCACCCCCGCCCCTTCCCAGGAGTTTGCATTCTGAGCGGCGGTGTGGACGCGCCTTAGTGTGGCTGGTGTGTCTGCAGCAATCATGCCACCCATTTAATTTCCATAAATTAATTGAGTATGTGTGTTTCATGAGCACGAGGAAGAGTTGTTACTCTGTTTTTAATGGATTTACAAGATAACCTGATGCTATGCTGTTTGTTTACTGTAGCAGCTTTATGGTGTTTTGTACCAGTAAATGGGCTTCCATCGGCAGATCTGTGTCTGGAATAAAGATGTTTGCAAATCGAGGGTGTAAGCAACCTGCCTCATCCGATTAACAACCATTCCTGAAAACTCACAGGGAATCTCAGCTTGCTCATTTGAGTTTTATTCCCACTTTTCTCACATAGGAATATAGAGTTGAAATTTTTAGAAAATGAAAACATTACTGGAGGCTTAAATTGTAATGAGAACCCAATACATAGAACAAACTCATGCGCAACCGCTTCCTTCGTAAAAGTTGTAGTAACATTTATGCTGTACCAGGGAAAATCCTGACAAGAAGTGCTGGTTTTGAAATTTGCAAGAAAAATGGCCAAGTTTTTTAAACACCTTTTTATTCTTTCAGTTGTTTTTATTGAATGGTTAAAAAATGTTGTTCTCATTTCTTAGAAGTTCTAAATTTTAGAATGCTCTTTGTTGAGGCACTTGGTGTTGGTGCTGTCTGGCTTCTGAAGTGGAGGGTGGTGGTTATTCATAGGGAGGAGCTGAATTAGATATGATTAGAACCCAAGATGTGACCGAGCCGCTCTCCACCAGGCACACTGTGTGGCAGGTCTGCAGGTGTCTTAGATAAGAACTGCAATGCCTGGCCTCTTACAGCGGTGAGGAGGGAAGGAACCTGGGTTTTCCTCCCAGGATGCTGGGAAGCTACTGCACGGTTTGTGTTTGTTTGAGACAGGGTCTCACTCTGTCATCCAGGCTGGAGTGCAGTGGCATGATCATGGCTCACTGCTATGGGAGTGGGGAGGATTGGGTGTGTGGCATTAGAAGCTCTCTCTGGCTGCTGAGAGAGGAAAGGATTAGCTGGGAAGAGTGGCAGAAGGGACCAGTTAGGGACTGCTGCCATAACTGGGGAGAGAGTACAGTCATGGGGAAATGAAGGATGTGGACAGACCTGGGAGGTAGAATCTTCTGATATTGGTGGGATGGGATGGTGGAGTGGGAGAAAGGGAGAGATCAAGGGTGACCCCCCTCAGTTTCTAGATAGAGAAACACGGTGGCCACTCATGCCATTTACTGGAACGGGGAAGTTGGTGGGGGGTGGGGAGAACAGGTCTTTTATGGGCAGAGGAAAGGAATGCATGAAAAATTATAAGGGTCTCACAAATTATTGTTGGTGTCTCTAAACAGATATAAGCATTGTTCATCCACAGTTTTCCAATTCTGTTTTAGATGCTTGAATCTGAACTAGGAGAATCACTTGGGTAATTTTATCTGCTTAATATTTGAAAAGTAATTAAGCCAGCATGTATTCTACATACGGATGCACACGCTCCTCAAGGCACTGGGTCAGCAGGCAATGAAGAAGCGCAGATGTGATCCTTGGCCTTGAAAAGCTTTTACTCTAATTAGGGAGGCAAGGTATATCTACATGAAACCATCAACTAATTATCACTTGTAATTATCTAGAAAATTCTTAAGGCAACCTATAATTAAGCATAATGTAACGTGAATTGTGTATGAGATGCTGCAAGCACAAATACACAGGAGAATTTCTGACACAAGGATGAAGCCAAGGAAGGTCTCTTGGAGAAGTTGAGTCTTGACTTGGACTTTGAAGGAAGTGTCATTATTGCCTTGTAGAGAAGACAAGGAGCATAAGGCCAGTGGGTGAAGAAGCGGGGAGGGCAGGAAAGGGAATGAATGAAGCCACGGAGGGAGGGCCAGCAGCTCTCAGGGCGGTAATGATAAGACTAATGGTGCAGTCATTAGTCTGCCAGTTGTTGAATGCCTATCAATACCAGGCACTTTGGAGGGAGCTTTGCAATAGTTACCTTATTTAACTATTAAAATAATGTTGCAAGATAAGTATCCCTATTTTACATATAAGAGAAACAAAGCAGGGTGTGGGGGAGCAGAGGAGAGGTATTAGGGAGGGAAGGGGGAGGAGGGCAGGGTGACCCAAGTGTGCCCTGGGGCCTGAGATGCCTGTCACTGGCTGGCATGGGCAAGGTGCCGTTTCCCACACTGCACCTCATCCTCAATACCAACACTTCTGACTGCATCAGACAGCACCCTTCTTGCCCCTATTTGTCCCCTCATTCTGTGGGTTGCATTTAGGGTATGCGGCTGCCCTGCAGGGTGGACATTCTTATTCGACGGGGAGAGGTATGTTCGGCTGGTCTGGGTACACGGACGTGCTCAACACCTATGCTTTCCCTTTCCCTTTCCTTCTGTGAGGCTTTGTCTTTTGCTGAGGATGGATGAGGCCACGTTCTGAGCTTTTCCTGTGTTCGTTTAGAGCCAAAGGCAGGAACTACATTGATTCTGTGGTCCTCACAGCACACTGCTTTGCATACAGTGGGCATGCCATAAATATTTACGGAATGATTGATTGGGCTAGGTTAGTGTTCCTGGAAATGAAAAGCAAGGAGATGAATTTGAGACTTTGTCCATGGAGAAAATGTAGGACTTGATGAATACTTTTATAGTGAGATTATATCGGTTTCCTCTTCTTTCTTTATCAGCTTCTGTGAATGGGCTGAATGTGAATTTCGACATTAAAATTTAATTTGTTAAACTCAGAAGCAAAGGCTCAGATCAGCTGCTTTGGCTGGAAGTCCCCAGGCCTGGGGCCGTCATCTGGCTCTGGCTTGAGTCTCACTAACAGGACGCCTTATTGACAGTGGCTCTGGCTGTCACCTGATTAACAGCTCTGACTCCATAAACTGGCAGGTGAAAGCACTGGAATGGACCTGGGAAGGCTGAGAGTGATGGTAATGACAGTCTGTGAGTGGCCAGTGATGCAAGCGTAATCCTAAGGATTAATTATTTCGATTGTCGAATTACCTCTTGTGCAGATTTGCCATTTTCAGAAGCGTGCAGAGCTCACCTGTTCAGTAACCGCACCACTTCCTGGTTCCTACCACAGGCCGGCTAGGGAAGTGGGGGCTCCCCGCCAGAACACTGCCTCCCCTTCATCACAGCGCCAGTCGCTGGTGTTGGCTGCGGCACCTCAGGTGCTCCATCCAGCAGCCCTCCAGGCAGGTACTGTCACTGTCCTCTCTCACCAGGGAGGAAACCCAGGCCTCTCCCTTGGCTCCTCTGCTACCTGAGCCTTGACCCTCAACATCCACCCCCGGCCACTGTAGTCTCCCTGTGCACTCTGGAGTCACCTTCCTGCCAAGAACCCCAGTGACCTCCTCCCCAGCCTTGTCCTGCACCATCTCAACTCGCTAAGTTCCAGCCACCTTGCCCTTCTTTACTCCAAAGACCGCAGGGCATTTCACCGCCTGCCCAGCCTGCTCTCTGCCCTTCCCCTTCAGCCATCACCGGGAAAGCAGAAAAGCGGAAAAGCGGGAAGGAGGAGCCTCCCTGATCAGCAGCACAGCCAGTTCTGGAATTGGGGAATGATTCTGACTTGGAGGCAGACTCCTCCTCTTTTTTGGGTCAGGCATTAGAAAAAGAAGAGGAAGCACTGTTTCTTGTCCATTCAATCCATTTGGTGAGTGCCTTGTGTGGAAGGCTGTGTTCTACCTACTGGGACTATTGCAGTGAACTAAGCAAAGCCCCTGGCCTCATGCAGTTTACAGTCTAGGGCATGAATAAATCACTTTACCATGGGACAAATAGGCGCTGACAGTTGGGAAGGGAAGACCAGCAGGTGAGGTGCTTGGGAGTGGCCAGGAGCTGGGTGATGTTAGAGGAGACAGGCGTGAATGGGGACCCAGAAGGGAGGAGGGGTGCTTTGCATAAGACATTCCAGGCAAGGCACATCCTGGGAGCACAGGCCTGGCTTGTTCTTGGAGCAGCAAGGAAGGCTGTGGGAAGGGAAGACAGGGAGGGGAGGATACAAGGAGATAAGATATTATAGCAGGGGAGGGTCCTGGAGGTCAGGATGGGGTGGGAAGCCACCGGAGGGCTTTAGGCAGGGGAGTCACCTTTTAGGTTTGAAAAGTTTGCCCTGGCACTTGAAAGGCAGAAGCAAGGAGACTGAGGTGCTACTGCAATGGTCCAGGCAAAGATGGTGGCGCTGGGACCAGGCTGTGTTATTGTAGGTACAGAAGTGGCAGGACAGGAGATGTGGTCTGGGGAACAGCTGATGGTTTGGATGTGGGCACAGGAAGAGAGGAGTCAAGGATAAAAGGATGGTTACTTCAGGATCACGGATGGTTGGATCAGGCACCTCGCCCTGTGAAAACATGACTTCTTAGAGAACGCACCAGCCCCTGTGCCCTGAGTCAGGGGTCTGGTCACATATTCTGAAAGAAGCATGCCTTTCCCTCAGGGCACTTATCTCAGTGTCTGGGTATGGATAGGACAGGTAGTGTGAGCAGGTGACCAAGTCTCTCCAATGGGGGCTCCGTGAGTGAGGGGCCCGCTGTTGCTGCTGCTGCTGCACTGTGATTGCCAGCCGTCATGTCCCTTGTGCTTCGCATGCAGTAAGGCTGCAACAGATGCTTTGAGTGAATGAATGAAGGGGGCTTAGAGAGGGGGCTTGGGAAACATGCCCAAGGTGCTGAGGTGGTGAGTGGCTTTTGACCCCACTCTTATCCCCAGGAGCTTTCATCCCTGCCCACCCCATTCTCTGATGACATCTGGGGCGACAGCAGCAGCGGGATTTCCGCGGTGATGGCTTGTTGCTTGTGTGACTTGTTTGCTCCTCCTTTCAGGAAACCTGCAGTTCACGTTCTGTGCTCAGTGAAGGTTGAAGCCTCAATTAGATCTGGGTTTCGGCATATTCATGGAACCCCTGTTCCCTCTGCTCTCTCCTCTGTGCCCTGTTAGAGAAGCCATCCAGCCCTGGCAAAGACTCTTGTCTTTCCTCTCTCTTTCTCCTCCCCACTGGGAGGGCAGGTCAGCAGCCCCTTTGGGGGAATGGACACTTGTTAGGAATGAAGGGTCCTGCCAAAGGCGAAGGTGACAGTGAAGGTGAAGGTGATAGTGAAGGTGAAGGTGACAGTGAAGGTGAAGGTGATAGTGAAGGTGAAGGTGACAGTGAAGGTGATGGCGAAGGTGAAGGTGATGGTGAAGATGATGGTGAAGGTGAAGGTGATGGTGACAGTGACGGTGATGGTGATGGTGATGGTGAAGGTGATGGCGAAGGTGATGGTGAAGGTGAAGGTAACGGTGACAGTAATGGTGACGGTGAATGTGATGGTGAAGGTGACGGTGAAGGTGATAGTGAGGGTAAAGGTGACAGTAAAGGTGAAGGTGAAGGTGATGGTAAAGGTGAAGGTGATGGTGAAGGTGACAGTAAAGGTGATGGTGAAGGTGATGGTGAGGCTGAAGGTGTCAGTGAAGGTGAAGGTGACAGTGAAGGTGAAGGTGATGGTGAGGCAAAGGTGAAGGTGACAGTGACAGTAAAGGTGAAAGTGACAGTGAAGGTGATGGTGAAGGTGAAGGTGATGGTGAAGGTGGTGGTGACAGTGATGGTGAAGGTGAAGTTGAAGGAGTCAGTGAAGGTAAAGGTGAAAGTGACAGTGAAGGTGATGGTGAAGGTGAAGGTGATGGTGAAGGTGGTGGTGACAGTGATGGTGAAGGTGAAGTTGAAGGTGATGAGGAAGGTGGCGGTGACAGTGATGGTGAAGGTGAAGTTGAAGGTGATGAGGAAGGTGATGGTGAAGGCGAAGTTGAAGGTGACAGCGAAGGTGAAGGTGAAGGTGAAGGTGATGGTGAAGGTGAAGGTGACAGTAAAGGTGAAGGTGACGGTGATGGTGAAGGTGAAGGTGTCAGTGAAGGTGAAGGTGGCAAGCAGGTCGGAACACAGCCTCGGGGCAGGGCTGGGTCACAGTCCCACAGTGCAGAGAATGCAGGGGGAGGCTGAAGGCAAGGTGGGGACCCGTGACCTTGTGGTGAAGGCCTGTCTGCAGGCAGATAAACACCAGCCACTGCAAGGGCGAGCGGGACAGTTTGAGGGCTGGTACAGGCCTGGGCTCCAGGCAGAGAGGGGAAAGAAGTCAGCCCTGTTGGTTAGGGCTCTGCAGAGGCCAGACACACAGAGGGAGTCTTCCTCTAGGAGCTTCAGTGATAGCTTCTCCTGGCAGCAGAGTTTGCAAAGCCCCTGAAGCCAGAGCATGCCAGTCAGATGAATTTCCTGGGAAACAATTCAACAATAGGGGAGCCCTCCCAACCCACAGGCCCACAGCTGTGAGAGGTGACCCAGAAAACCGTGAGCCACATCCATGATAGTGGGATGGACACCATCAGGATGGGTGCTGTGTGGGTACAACCCTGGAACTTCCAAAGCAGTGATGCTGTCCTGGGGGTCTCAGGCATTTTGGGGTGCAGAAGCCTTTCCTGGGAAGTGCCTGCTTCAAGTACGTGCACCCAGGTCCGCCGTCCTGTCTAGGAAGTAGACCAGCACACACAGGTGACACAGTCCCCACCCTTGGCTGTGGAGCGTTGGAGGACTGGTTCTTGCCCAGGGTCACTGCGTCTCTCTGCTGCTCCCATGGCACCTCTTGTGCAAGCTTGGCCTCAGCTCTAATTGTCAGCTCAGCTCAAGGCCACGCCTGGATATCAAACCTTTAATGCCCGACAAGAGCTGGAAGCAAAGAATGGGGC
Source organism: Rhinopithecus bieti (assembly GCF_001698545.2). NCBI lineage: Eukaryota > Metazoa > Chordata > Mammalia > Primates > Cercopithecidae > Rhinopithecus > Rhinopithecus bieti. The sequence continues at coordinate 3,950,763 of NW_016810571.1, forward strand.
TTTATGTGGCTTGGGGTGTCCTTGTTTGTAAAGAAGAGTAGTCTTTCCTGCAGGAGCCCTGCAGGGCCTGGCTTGGCTCTGACTTTTGAGCAACCTTAGCCATTTTGCTTCCTCAGCTTAAGCCTTCATTGCTTCAACTCTAAAATGAACGGGTTGGACTTGATCACCTCTGAGATCCCTTTAAGGTCCCTACATTCTGAAATGCTGAGGTCAGAGCCCCTGGGATGTCACTAACATGCAGTTGACTGTGAAGTGCTGGACCCTCCCTGGGAACCGTTTGACACAAAGACGGGAGACCAGCCGTCCCTGGATGCCTCTCCCTCCTCCGACCTTCCCCTGTACCCTCTGACACTCTTCTCTGCCACCACCCTCCCTGCGGGCTCTGCATGCCTTCTGCCTAGACATCCGAATGGCGGGATAGTAATGATCTCTGGTCTGGAGGGGTAGACAGGGCATTTGTTCTGATTTCCACTTGAAAGATGGTGAATCTGAGGTTTAGAAAGGGCAGCCAGGAAACAACATGTGGCCTGGACTGCAGGGCTCCGGAAGCTCTTTCCAAACTGTGAAAGACGCCGAGGACTGTGAGCAGATTTTTATAAAGCGGAACATGACTTACTTTCTTTACTTGTAGATCATGGCCACTTTGAGAGCACCCATTCTTGTAAAATCTTTTGTTCCAGTGCAGTTCACTTTGTTTCATTAAGGAAGTTTACAAGGAAATAAGTTTTTAAAAATCTAATAAATACAAAGGGAGACAATGGTAAATTGCATTTTATGGGCTCTAAGGTCTCAAATCCATTTCATTTCCTGAATGCATAATTCCAAATCCGTTTCATATCCTGAATTCATAGTCTACATTTAAAAAGTGCCAGGGACAGTCAAACCAACGGGCAAATAATGAAATGCTCATTGATACCTTGAAAGTCTCTTCTTGTCTCGGCCCCTGAAGACTGCGTTTTCCTCTCCCATGGCCCCCTAAAAATCATATAGCTTAGATTTGGTATCTCAGCTTTTCTTGACAGCTGTGTTATGCCACTACATGGGGCTAGAGCCTCCCATGGTGCCTTTTTGGGATTTTTTTTTTTTTTCCATTTCAAAATGGATTCAGAAAAGTATACCCCAAGGAGATTTATAGTTTTTTGGTTTTTTTTTTTTTTTGCAAACTCCTTCCCCTCAAAGCTTCCATCTGTAGATTCCTCACCAAGCACTGATGAGATGCAAAATTCTATTTTTTTGAAGAATTTAAATAAGCTATAATTTTGTTGTCCTATGTAACTATGAGTTTTTTTTAAAGCAGTCTAAAATGGGAGTAGAATACAAGCCTTCTGCATTTCCTGTTTCATTCATTTAACAAATATTTCTGCTGTACGTGCACTGGGTGAGCATGATGAGCAATAAAAATGTTAACTGGGCCCATTTCTGCCCTAGAGTTCCTTGAAGCCAGAAAGGCCTGTCATGTGTCATAGATGCCTATAATCCCAGCCAGCCAGTGGCTGCTGCCTCTAAGGACAGACTTTGCACAGCATCAGAGACCTCAGAAGCAGGAAAGCAAGCCCAGAGAGGCGTGAGGGAAGGAGGTCGTTGGATGGGCATGGGAGGGTACATGACATTTCATCAGAAGATTGCAGGAAAGAGCAGCATTCATAAAGGCAGAGCAGGAGGATGGTGGTGCCAAGCAGTTTTGGGAAATGTTGAGAAGTTTGGGCTGGTTTTTTTTTTTTTTTGAGATAGGGTCTTGCTCCGTCACCCAGGCTGGAGTGCAGTGGTGTAATCTTAGCTTACTGCAACCTCCGCCTCCCGGCTTCAAGTGATCCTCCCACCTAACCCCCTGACCGGGTACCTGGGACTACAGGCATGCACCACCACACCTGGGTACTTTTTGTATTTTGGTAGAGATGGGATTTCGACATGTTGGCAAGGCTGGTCTCAAACTCCTAGGCTCAAGTGATCTGGCTGCCTTGGCCTCCCAAAGTGCTGGGATTATAGGTGTGAGCCACTGCAGCTGGCCTTGGGTTGATGATTATATTTAAATGTGCTTTTGGTCATAAAGCACATTTCTTTATATACTTTGTACCCACTTCCACATGTTTTGTGGCCAGGAATGCCTGTTCTCCTGATAAAGCAGATTCCTCCTCTTGTCATATTCTTTCTTGGAGCCCAGAGTCACAAACCAGTAGCCAGTAACCTCTGTGACTGCCGGCTGTATCTCCCCAGGGTGGTTCTGAGATGGGAGGTCGAGTGAAGCACAATAGTCCCACCAGTTCACTAGGACTGTCTTTAGGGTTTCTGTGCATAGGCCTCATGTGGCCTGCTGGGTATGGGGGTGGAAGTGTTCCGTTGAGGGCTGGTCCTCTCCCACATTGGAGAAGAAGTCACCCTGCCATGCTATTTTAGGTTGAATTCTGTTCCCCAAAAAGATATGTTGGAGTCCTAACCCCCCAGGACCTCAGAATGTGACCTTATTTGGACATTGGTTCTTTACAGAGGTAATTAAATTAAAATTTATTTATATGGGTAGACCCTAATCAGATATGACTAGTGCCCTTATCAAAAGAGGACATTTGGATATAGATGGACATGCACAAAGGGAAGATGATGTGAAGACCCATAGGGAAAAGATGGGCATGTGCCTGGGGTGATGCACCCACAAGCCAACAATGCCAGGAATTGCTGGCAAGGAAGGACCCTCCCCTACAGTTTAAGATAGAACATGGACCTGCCACCACCTTAAATTTGGACTTCCAGCCTCCAGAACTGTCAGACCCTATATTTCAGTTGTTTTCAGTCACCCAGTTTGAGGCACTGGTTATGACGTCCCTAGGAATTCAATACACACGCCGACCTGCATGAATCGCCCAAGGACTTCCTTTGACACAGGTCTCAGCAGCCATAAGGCATTTCCTCCACCAGTTCATCTTGTTCTCCTCTTCCTCTCTGCTTTTCCTGTAAACACAGTCACATGAAACACTGTGTGTGGGTAGAGGTAGGGTGGTGTAACAAAGCCAAGATCCCGGCCAGCATGAGTGGGTGCGTTAGGGAAAGGGAAGGAGCTGCAGGACTACAGTCCAGGGGTCTGCTTGGAGTAGCATTGGATAAGGGAGGAAATGAAAGGTGAAATAAAAAACTTGATGATTTGGAACAGCAGAGCTCTTTGATTTTGAGAATTATTCCTCACTTTGGACAGTGACTATGGTGACTGTAATGAGGGAAATGGGAAAGAATTTCCATTTTAAGAAAAATTGTGGGTTCCATTACCAACATGATTAACTTCAGGGATTGGAAAAGGTGGAGCTTTGAGGGGCTTTCTGGAAATTCCATAGTTATGATAGTTTGAAAGGTATAGTTTTGGAAACATGGTGGAATATGGCATTCATGGATTAGGATGAAAAGTTTTTACTCTTCTGTGAGTATTCCCGAAGGGCCATGATATAGACAAAGTAATAGTTGTTATAACGTTACCTCATGTGGGACATGGTAAGGATTATGTGGAATTTTGCATGTAATGTGTATACCCCAGTGTGAACCCCACAAGGAAAGAGTTATGAGGATTAGGCTCTGATAGGCCCATGGCAGCCCAGCACCTCCGTCCCATTTACAGGATGAATTTGGGGATGTGACAGTCTGAGATCTGTGCCGAGCTCATGATGAAATCCACCAGAAGATATCTGCCAAGGAGAAGCAGCATCTGAGCATATTGTTCATAAATTATAGGATCAGTGAATTAGTTCTGGCTTTCAAGCCAACACCCTCATTTTCACCAGATGAGGAGCCTGTATCTCAGTGACTTGCCCAATCATACTACTAAAGATAGTGAGTCAGAACCAGAGTCCAATTTCTACCATCCTGATCAACAAACATTTTCAAGTAATTACCATGAGGCTAGCACCAGGAAACAGACTTTCTCTCTTCTCATAGCCTATAACCTAATCAAAGAGATAACGCCAATATCTCAGCATTGTTTGATGAAGCCAGTAAGGGCATCAGGAGGCACAGGGGCTTTCCATAATCCCTTAACATGGAAAACCCTGCTTTTCTTCATCTGGAACCTGGAATAATATTTGTCTTGCCTCCTGAACTTGTTACATGAAAATGCTTTGAAAACTAAAATGATGCACTATGAATGGAGGACATGTTAGCAATAAAGAGCCAGAGGGGCTGGGTGCAGTGGCTCATGCCTGTGATTCCAGCACTTTGGGAGGCTTCGGTGGGCAGATTTCTTGAGGCCAGGAGTTCGACACCAGCCTGGGCAACAGAGTGAGACCACATCTCACAAAAAAAAAAAAAAAAAAATCAGAGAAGTGAGAGGCGGATGTAGACTTGGAGAGTGGAAGGTAGAGCACAGCCCTTACAGTGGATATAATTTTGACATTTGTGGCTGAGGAGAGTGTCCAGGAAGAATGAATATGATGAGCAGAGGTGGGAAAGTGTAAATTGGGGAAAGAGAATATTGATCAGATTGATGAGTTTGGCTGATATGGTGAGTTACTATGTATCTTTCAGCTGGTATTTGGAGGCAAGTCCAAATCAGTGATTCAAGGGATTTGGTGCAGAACAGTAGGTACTGTTACAGATATTACCATTGCACAGATTATTATTTGTGGAAGGTATTTGAAATAAACATGATCTCTTCAGTATCTTAGTAAACATCTGTCCCATTGAGCAGGGAGAAAGCATATTTTTGAAACAGATGTTAGCACCTTATTCATACTCTCTCTTGTCCTACTTTATTTCTTTTCATATACAAAAGTTAAAATAGAAAACAGCAAACTCAGATAAAGGTGGTAGTATATCCAGAGAATAGTGCAAAAACATCTGTCAAGCTAAACTTGGGACTTTATTAATAGGTTAAAGCCGCCTATGGCTGTTATCTGTATTTCCGTTGCATTGAGTTCAGTGGCTGTTATGCAGGGACAGCTGAGCAGATTTTGACCTCCTGTGCTTAATATTAATTTGATTCATATGGGTTCTTAATAGCTCTGGTGAAGTGGAACTGTGTTTGACACTAATTTTGTTTGTGGTTAGATGATGTATTCAGTTCTGAAACTTGAAGAGAAAAAAAGTAGAAAATGCTGATAACCTGTCCAGTTTTAATCCCATTTGCCCCCTGTAGTTCATAAAACTCTTGTAGCTAAACTTCCACTGGGGATCAGACAACACTTTTGGTGTGTAGGCACTACTGTTTCATCCTTTGCTATGGAGCTGTGTTTTAGTCTGTTTAGGCTGGCAAAATACCCTAGATTGGGTGGCTTAAACAACAGACTTCTTGAAGTTCTGGAGGCTGGAAAGTCCAAGATCAAGAGTCCAACAGATGAGGTATCTTGTGAGGGTGGCTTCCTGGTTTGCTGGTGGTGCCTTCTCCTTGTGTCCTCGTGTGGCTGAGGGAGCCAGCCCCAGGCTCTTCCTCTTCTTCTAAGGACACTAATTCCATCATGGGGCCCCACACTCATGATCTCATTTAACGTGTGTCACCTCTCAAAGCCCCCCACCCTGATATCATCCCGTTGGAAGTTAGGCTTTCAACATATATATGAATTTTGGGGAACTCATTCACTCCATAGCAAATAGCATTTGGTTTAAGACCATCAGTCCAGAACCTGCCTCACCAAAAGGGTTTCGTTCCTGCCATTCCCCGTGGACTTCTTTACAAGGGATGCTCCTGGGATGACGGCAACATGACGATGGTGCTCCATGTCACAGGATGAGCGAGTTTTTGCTACTTGGATCACCCTACACATATAGACAACCACCTGCTTTTCATAATGATCTAAAATATTTCACTTGAAGAAGTAGGGATGTGTTTGAATTGTATAACTCTTAGGTCTTCAGCTCACAGGAGACAAATCGATTTATTGATTGATTCATTCATTCAGTGAATATTTGCTGAGGACTGAGGAATATTCTAGGTGCTAAATAATTTAGCCATGAATGAGACAAAATCCCTGCCTTCAAGGGGATTATGTTCTGGTAGGGATGCCTGACAATGAGGAAGTCTACAAATACATGTATAACATAATATCAGATTATTATGACTGATAGAAGAAAATTAAGAAGGGTGAGGCAGTAGACCATGACTTGGGGAGATGAGGCTGTTTTAGCTGAGTTAGTCAGGGAAGGCATCTTTGAAGAGGTAACACTGAGGAGAAATCTGAAAGAAGGGATTGAGATTTGCCTATCTGAGGGAAGAGCATTCCAGGGAGAGGGAACAGCTAGTGCAAAGGCCTTGAGGTGGGGATGAACTTTGCATGTTTGAGGCATGGGAAGAAGATCAATGTCACTGGAGTGCAGTGGAGAACAACAGGGTGAGTGGGAGGAAGAGGATGCCAGGGAGAGAGCTAGGGGCCAGATCAGGTAGGGCCTTATAGACCATGGTGGGGACATTAGGTTTTGTTCTTAGTATAACTGGAAGTCATTTTTAAAAGATTACTCTAGCTGCTGTGTAGAGAGTGGGATGTAAGGGGGCAGGAGAGGAAATGAGAAATTACAGAAGCCATCACAAGATTTCATTTGAAAGATGCAGGTGGACTTGGACCAGGGTTCATGATGGAAGAGATGGGAAGTAACTGGAATTAGGAGCATTTTGACAGTGACACGATTTGCCAATGGATGAATGTGGGGTGTGGTTATCAGGGAAACAACTTTGCTTTTATTCTCGAGGTAGAGATGCTGTGGACCACAACCATGAACCCCCACCCATTGCCCAAGAGCAAACATGGTCCATCGTGGTGGAATCCATGGCCCTTTTATGAAAGTGAAGGATGGACAAAGCCTTTAAATGGCTTCCATCACTTAAAAGTGTAAAACATTTTAAACGTCATTCATTTTCCGTGAATAATAGCATCAAGATTTTGCTTGCTTTGTATCACGTTTTAAAACCCCTTTCTCAGTAACCTTTCAAAACCACAGCCAATGTTCCTTAGTTGGAAAAATTAAGTAGATTGCAATTTCCAGGAAGACAAGACCCATCGTCGTGGGAACGTTATGAAGTTCATTATTTAGCATATTGGAAAGATTGGATTTGTTTACAGTTTATTCTGCTGGATGGTAATCCTAGACAGAATCAGCACAGTTAATGGTGAAAAAGAGACAAATAATGAAAATTCAGATTTTTCTCTTCTCATTTCTGGTAGTTCAGATTTTATATAATTTTCTTTTAGAAACAATACCCTGTTGGCTGGACTCATTTTGGATTTCTGGTTTCCTTTTGTTCTGTCATTATTTTTTCCTTCCTTCCTCCCTCCAAGTCTGTTTATCACATTTTTCCCCTGTAAAAAATAATTTGACATACTTTATATGGTTTCTAAATTTGTCTAAGACAACTATGCAATTGTTTAGGGTACTTTTGTAAAAAAAAAAAAAAAAACAATATACAGAGTTAAAATAATGTGATTTGGGGGAAGTGTCAACTATTTCTTGGTCTTTTTCCAAGAACAATTATTCCAGGAATCTGTTCTACTCTAAATTATCTGTATCTTTCTTATTCTTTAAGATTGCATTTACAGCTTGTGATTAGATATATTTCATAGCACTGAAATTTAAGCTTTGATATTAAAACAATGTCAGCTCTTGTTTTGTATCCATGAACATGCAAAGTTATTAAAAAGTGAATTTATGTTCAGAGAGCTCTTGCATTTCTAAAGTTAATATTGTTTTATTTTGGAATGTACTGACAAGACTAGCACTCCTGTTGCTGATTTCCTCATGCAATGGCCATAAATTTTGCATTTTACTGGTTCATGGAGCTGGTAGTTTGTAGCAGAGTATCAATGGTTAGTTTTATGTTGAATCTGATTTGGTAAGATTGTTGTTCTCCAGCTACATCGTTATTGCTCAGATTCTCTATTGTTAAGAATATAATTTAATGATGCTTCACTTTTCCTAAAGAGGAAAACTATTTCAGCTTCTTCAGGACACAGGATTGTGTTTTAGTCGGGAAGGATTCTAAGGCGAAGACTCAGCCTTTGACCACACATGGCCACCATGGAGATCAGTCTTCATGCACTCCCCCAATGGCATTAACACCACAGACATTTATGAAGCACTTACGATGTATTCTCATAATCTACCCAACAGTCTTGAAGTATTCTTCTTGCTGCGATTGAGAAGGCAATTGAATCTCAGAGACAGTAGATGTCTTTCTCAGGGCCCACAGGAGTAACCAGCAGGACCAGTGGTCACATCTGGTGGAAAGGAGGCTGCAAAGTACAGGACAGTATAACATCTTCCTTTAAGAGATGCACAGCCTAGAAGGGAAAACAAAGAACATCATAATAGAAACAGGAAGAATACCATTGCATGTAAGCAAGGACACCATGACTGGATGCAAGCCAAAAGTGTCCCCATACATGTTGAGAGAGAGTGGATGACAGAGCAGTCAGACAGTGGCTGTGGCAGCAGTAGTCAGGAGATTTCTCCACATTGAGTGGAATTTAATTAGTAGCATCTATTCTGAATGATCCTGTTCAAGGGTTTTCAAAGCCTGCCTTGGAAAGAAAGTCCATGCTCAGCAACCCCAAATTTCTGAGTCTCGTCCCTGCTACCTGATCCCCACATCACACCTACTCCTGCCTAGAGATGATGAGGGATCTCAGGCTCATCTATACACATCCACCTGTTGCTGTTGCCCAGCTGCCCACACATGCTAGTAATGCTACTCATGGCTCATAGTTTTTGTTGTGTTTGTTTTTGTTGTGTTGTGTTTTGTTTGTTTGTTTTTGAGACAGGGTCTTGCTCTGTCGCCCAGGCTGGAGTGCAGTGGTGTGATCTTGGCTCACTGCAACCTCTGCCTCCCAGGTTCAAGCGATTCTCCTGGCTCAGCCTGCCGAGTAGCTGGGATTACAGGTGCCCATCACCATGCCCAGCTAATTTTTGTATTTTTAATAGAGATAGGGTTTCACCATATTGCCCAGGCTGGTCTCGAGCTCCTGTCCTCAAGTGATCAACTTGCCTTGGCCTCCCAAAGTACTGGAATTACAGGCATGAGCCACTGTGCCTGGCCATTTTTGTTTTTAAACCACACAACTTGTATCAGGATGCTCTTGGTTGAAGTAACAGAAAGCCAGGTTCAAATTGCCTGAAGCAGCAAAGCAACATACTGATTTGCCTAAATTGGCACCCAGAGATAGCAGGCTCCATGTTGGTCTGTGTGACAGTTGAGCAGTGTGATTGGGGACTCCAGTGGTTCTCATCTGTCTGCTCAGCCCTCCACACAGGCCACTTTCCTCTCTGATTGCTTCTCCTCATGGGCCCAGGATGGCTGCCAGAAGCAGGTGGGTCCGTGTGCTTCCTCTTTCACATCCAGTGTCAGACACATCCTGGCTTCCCATTGCTGCTTGTGAGAGGAAGGAAGGATTTTTCAAGATGCTTCTACTAATCCTCTCTTTTTTTGTCTTTAGACAGATTTGGTTTACATCTCCACTCTTGAACTTTCAAGAGATGTGGGATTCCCTTAGACTACACATGCTCTCCTTTTGAGCTGAGCTCCAATCTCCAAGCCACAGGCTGCTGTTTAATGGGGGTGGAGTTGAGTGATTGCAGCATCAGCCACAATGCCCATTACACAAAGACAAATAATCATTCAGAGTCACCTACTGTCTCCTGATGTGTCTTGATTTTCGTCCTCCTAATGAATTTTAGGTTAATGAATAGTGTGATACACAGTATGACGAAATGAATTGCCTAAAATTATTAGGAGCCAGGTGGTAGGCAATCTAAAAACATGAAAACATGCTCAGCCTCATTAGTAATCGGGAAAATGTAAATTAGGATCACAGTGACATGCTTTTTACTCCCACTAAGTTGGCAAAAATTAAGAAGTCTGACATTACCAAGCGTTGGCAATGATGTGTATGAGGAAACAGGATCACTCATATACGGCTTGTGGGAGTATAATTTGGTGCCACCACTTAGGATAAAAAGCTGGTTTTATCTTATAAAGCAGAATGCACATCTACCCTCTGACTCAACAATTCCATTTGGAAGTATATATACTAGAAAAAACTTTGCAATTTCTTGAGGAGCTGTGTTTGAGATTGTTCATGATGATACTGTTCACAATAGCAAAAAACTGGAAACAATATAAATGTTCAAGAACAAGAGAACAAATAAATGCACCATGGGAGATTCATACAGTGGAGTATTATCCAGCAGTGGAAAGCAGAGAAACTGCAGCTACATGCAGCAACACGGGCATTTATTTATTTTATTTCATTTCTTTTTTTTTGAGACAGAGTCTCACTCTTGTCACCCAGGCTGGAGTGCAATGGTTCAATCTCAGCTCACTGCAGCCTCCGGCTCCTGGGTTCAAACAATTCTTCTGCCTCAGCCTCCCAAGTAGTTGGGATTATAGGCACCCGCCACCACACCCAGCTGATTTTTGTATTTTTAGTAGAAATGGGGTTTTACCATGTTGGCCAGGCTGGTCTTGAACTCCTGACCTCAGGTGATCCACCTGCCTCGGCCTCCCAAAGTACCGGGGTTACAGGCGTGAGCCACTGCGCCCGGCCTATATGGGCATATCTTAGAAACTTATCGTCAACAAAAAAATTTGCTAAAGACTACATCATGCAGTAAAATACCATGTTTGTTTGGTTTTTTTGTTGTTGTTGTTGGTTGTGGTGGTGGTGATTTTTTTTTTTTTTTTTTTTTGAGACTGAGTCTCACTCTGTTGCCCAGGCTGGAGTGCAGTGGCACAGTCTCAGCTCATTGCAACCTTCACCTCCTGGGTTCAAGCGATTCTGCTGCCCCAGCCTCTGGAGCAACTGGGATTACAGGTGTGCACCCCCGCCCCTGGCTGATTTTGTATTTTTAGTAGAGACAGGGTTTAACCATGTTGGCCAGGCTGGACTCAAACTCTTGATCTCAAGTGAACCATCCACCTCAGCCTCCCAAAGTGTTGGGATTACAGTCGTGAGCCACCACACCCAGCCAATGCCATGTTGATAAAACTCAAAAGCAAGCATATTCAAGCAATAAATTGTTCAGAGACATCCATGGATGGTAAAACTATGTTTAAAAGCAAGGACCATTTCCTAGGGAGGGAGTAGTCTGGAAGGTAAGATCCAGGAAGAGCACAAAGTTATCTCCAGTGATATTGGTAATGGGATCTAGTCTTTAGTTGGATGGTAGGATTGGAAGTGTTGTTTCACTTGAGGGTTTCATAACTTTCTATCTATTCGTATAAAATACTACATAATAATCTTTAAAGTATAGGCTCACTGAGTTCTTAAGAAAATATGACTGAGTGCAGTAGAGTGGCAAAGTAAGAGGAAACTATGCCTGCTGAATGAATTAATAATTTATGAGGGAACAAATCATCATGTGGTTGGGGGAACCAGAGGCTATAATCTATTTAGGCCAAAGTCTTTGATTAAAGGCTGTACCGTGAGTTATTAAAGCCCTGATGTCATTGTGACTTGGGGAAATGTTTGTTCATGGATAGGGAGGCAGGGATCAGAAGTTAAAAAAAAAAATTGTTTAAATGAAGAATTAAATTGAGTCTTCATTTGCGTGTAGAAGTGTAAGCATTTCGTTTCTGTAGCGATCAGAGTTGATATTTGCCAGTAGCACATTTTCAGTGAATGATTTGGAAGGGCAAGAAAATTCCTTGGTTAGATGTAACTGAGTGCACCCAGGTGCTGAAACACTGAACAAATGAAGCTCAGTCAATGAGATCAGGGCCTGTTTGACTCAGAAATACAGCAGATGAGCTCTAGTGTAGATAGCACCTGTGCTTGGTAATTTGCACCTCTCATTAAAGTCTTCTCTACGCACAGATCATCGGTGGGAAAACACTGTAGCTTGGTGGTTAAAGGCTTTTCCCACACTTAGTCTGGAATGGAATCTTCATGGTTAAATAGTAAGTTCTATTTCTGGTGTCATTTGTGTGACTCAGCACCATCTCATTATCCCTCTTTAGAAACATCCATGTGTCATTCACAACCTAAAACCCAGACTGAGTCCAGGGTTGAAGTCTCTGTCCAGACAGCAGTGACTACATTACACAATTGTTATTTTTGTCAACCTATCTCAGTTTCCTCATTAGGGAAATGAAAGGGTTAAACTGGACTATTTTTGAGGTCTCTTTCAGATGCAATATTCTGACTCTGGGAATCCATTTGCAAAGAGCTGGATGTTGGAGGGAGCCCTCTCCTGGGTCAGCATGAGGCTAATATTAGCTGCCTTCTTGCTCACACTGTTATTTGTGCGTGAGATGATGTGGACTTACCTAATCCCCTTCGAATGTTATTTTCCTGTTGCCTTAGGTATATTCTAGGTCTTCTCCCTGAACTATGCAAATTATGGTAAACTTAGCAATGAGAAGCTAGAATCTTCCAGAGTTCATTTATTAATTTGCTTCTGCTGTTGTATATTAGGTATACAACTTAGGTGATGTGTGAAAAAGCCCATTAACTTTAGTGAGCCTTCACATGCTGACGATAGATATATTTCATATTGGTCCCTGGGGGAATGTTAATGTGAGCTATTGTCTATATCTAAAGAAAAACAACCCCTCAGGATATTAGCTAGTGGATACAACTGTGCTTGCATAAAACATCCTAAACATCCTAAACATCACTTCAACTCAGAGTGAATGTGGCCATTGATAAGTGGCACCTAGGACAGTAGAGTCTTTTTAAAATTTTTTTTTTTTTATCAAAGTAACATATAGTTTAAAAGGCCAAATTGTGCTAAAAGATTTATAACCAAAACCAGCCATCTCCTGTGACCCTGCCCTGACTCTCAGTTTCAACTGTTTTTGGTATTCTAAGTAATATGTGTGTATTTCTCTCTTGGTTCATTCATGTTAGACATTATCTATGTATTTTTTATTCTCTTATGCTCTCCCTTCCTCTTTCTCCCTAATCCCTTCAGAATAGCTGCATCATAAATTTTTATTAAATCCATATCCAGATTTTTAAATTACTTTGCACATGTAAATATTGTTCACACCTGTGCCAGGTTGTACTATGAATATTTCCTTATAAAACATTTTATATTTCCCGCTTCTTTTTTTTTTTTTAGACAGAGTCTCACTCTGTTGCCCAGGCTGGAGTGCAGTGGTGTGATCTTGGCTCACTGCAACCTCAGCCTTCCAGGTTCAAGTGATTCTCATGTCTCAGCCTCCTGAGTAGCTGGGATTACAAGCACACCACCACACCCGGCTAATTTTTGTATTTTTAGTTGAGAAGGGGTTTTGCCATGTTGGCTACAGTGGTCTCCAACTCCTGACCTCAAGTGATCCGCCCACCTTGGCTTCCCAAAGTGCTGGAATTTCGGGTGTGAGCCACTGTGCCCAGCCTCCTGACTTGTTTTTGTATTTGGACTTTTCCATATCTTCCAACAGCTCTGTAAAAATATGTCCATCCAATTACACCCATTGTTGCTATTTTAGCTCTATCCGAGCCTCTTTCCCCTTGAGTTGGACTGACCTGGGACACTGCTGTCACTCCAGAGTCTCCTGTCATGATCATCCTGAGGGTTTTCCTTGCCCCTCTTCTGGATGGGCATCCTCCTTGACAAGGAACATCCTTCCTGTTCCTGCATCCCGGATCTTCAGCTTCATCATTTTCCTTCCTGTTTTTGGTGGAAAACACTCTGTGACATCTTAAGGAAGTGATATCTTTTTGAGATTTTAAATATCTGAAAATATGTTTATTTCAATCTTACACTTGATTGATTGTCGAGTTGGGTATACAAATATGAATGGAAAATCATGCTCAATCAGAATTTTGAAGCAATGATTCCATTGTCTTCTAGCTTCCACATTTTCTATTCAGAAGTCCAGTGCCATATACTAAATATTTGAACCTGACCTTGTCCCCACCATTCCTTTGCCTCTTTCAAAGCTTTTAGATGTTGTTCTTTATAGCTGGTGTTTTGGAGGTTTTGTTTTTTCAAATGATGATCAGTCATCGTGTTGGGCATCAATACCAGGGTGGTGGTGAGTCCTGTTGATGTGGAAACCTGGGTTTTTCATTTCTAGGAAATATCCTTCAGTAATTTCCTCCCCATTATTATTGTTTGTCTGTTCTATCTGGAACTTCTTTTGTATCTGTAACTCTTTTATTTGGATATTGATATCTTGTATTTTTTTCTTGAGACAGAGTCTTACTCTGTTGCCCAGGTTGGAGTGCAGTGGTGCAATCATGGCTCGTTGCTGCCTCAACCTCTGGGCTCAAGCAATCCTCCCACCTCAGCCTTCTGCGTAGTTGGGACTACAGGCATGTGCCACCATGCTTGAGTAATTTTTTATTTTATATTTTTTGTAGAGACAAGGTCTCACTATGTTGCCCAGGCTGGTCTTCAACTCCTGGGCTCAAGTGATCAGATCCTCCTACCTCAGCCTTCCAAAGTGTTGGGATAAAAGGTGTGAGCCACCACACCCAGCTGATGTCTTATATTGATCCTTTAATTTTCTTAGCTTTTGTGTTGTCCATCTCTTGATCTTTTTGTTGCACTTTCTGGAAAATTTATTTAACTTTATCTTCTAATGTTTCAATGAATTTAAAAATTCATTTGTAATATTTTCATTACCAAAACTCCTTCTTGTTCTCTGTTCTTTTTTAGTGTCCTGTTCTTGCTTTATTTGTCTGATGATATAAATTATAGTTTCTTTGAAAAATAACAGCTAGCATTTGTATACTAAAGGAGCAGGCACTGTTCTAAGTATTTTACATGTATTAACTCATTTGATCCTTGTAGCAACTCTTTGAAGCAGTACCACTGACCATTCTTACTTTACATATAGGAAAGCTGAGACCCAGAGAAGTTAAGTGACTTGCCCGGGCTCCCACAGGTAGAACATGATAAGGCCAGGTGTCAAACCAGTCTGGCTTTAGATACCATGCCCTACCATTAAGCAGTACTGCCTCTGTTCTCTGCATCATTTCTCTCCATCTCTCTCTCTCTCTCTTTTTTTTTTTTTGAGTCTCTCATGTCTTTGTTTTTGTGTTCCTCATATTGAAGGCTTTAAGGGTGAATTATTATTAAGCTGACTGCAGGCTCTGTTGGACTGAGTAGAGCCTTTTGACCACTGGGCTACCAGACTGTAGTGTGATTGGGTAGCTAGTCAGTTTTGTATTGGAGACCCTCAGTGACCACGAAGTCTTTTTTTCTAGGGCCCTTATGTTTTTCAAAATAAAGGTCCTCTAATCTCCTGCATTAAAGCTCAAGCTTGGCCATTGTTATTCTTAAACTGGGTGAGAGAAGGGGTCGGGGGTCTTTGTCCAGTGCACATATTTTTTACCCTATCTTCAGGTTGGTATTCCATCTCTGCCCTGTTCTGGTATCCCTGGGTGTAAGGCCTGGCAGTTTTAATTTTTTTCAGTGTATACTTTCCATCTTCTGCCCAGGAAAATCTAGATTTAGACTCCTTGAACAGACTTTCATGCACACGACCTGTTTTCAGTCCCTAAGCTTTCTAGGTCTTGCTGGGGGAACTGATGTGCCTGTCAGCCTTACCCTCTTTCCTTAACCCCCGCATTCCATGCACTTCATTTTGACCTTCCTCGATTCATTAAGGAATTTATCATTCCTGCATCTGTTTTCACTTGCAGCTGCTTCCTCATCTTTGTGGTGGTATCTTTCATAATTTTATTCTCTTTATGCATGGCTATTCCAATTTCTGTATTAGACAATTACAACAGGAGGACCTGATCTCTTGTTTCTGGTTTCTTCTGAGTCTCATAAATCTTAGCTTTGCGTCCTTGGTGCTTGTTGATCTTTGATTGTGAGCTCATTGCTAGCTTTTTGTCTGTGGAAAATCCCACAGGCCTAAATTAGGGATGCTAATGAATCTACTTATCAAAATCTATGGGATCAGCAGAACTTAGACCCCTTCAGCCTCACTTGATCTTCACACAGGAGGCCTAAGGTCAGCGACTCTGCCTTACAACTGGCCCAGGGCTCAATATCTAAGCTTATGGTGTATCTATGCATTGGCATCAGCTGTCAGTGCAATCCTATCCTATGGTTTGCCCACCAGTAAGTGCTGTGGTTCTGCCCCTAATTCTTTTTTGCAGAGTCGGGAAGGCCTTGGAGATCTTCCCTACTTCTGAGAGCTCAGCGGTCATAGGTAGGCTGTGGCTGCCGTGCAGTGCAGGGCCCCTCAGAGCACTAGTGTGCTGATTCTGAGAATCAAAGGTCTTTGTGTGCCTTCCATTTTCATATGTTATTGCTTAGGGCAGTTCTACATGCCTCCTAATGTCACAGAACATGGAGCTTGGCTTTCAATTTCTTGTTTCCGTCCTATTTTGGGGGTAATTTGCAAAGGACATGGATACGGATAAAATCTGATCCATTTGCCCTGAGCTTCCTACTCTTCCAAGGCTTCCATTCCTCAGTGTACAAAGCCCTGCAGGCTCTTGACGCAAATCCACACACGGGTGCACTTTTGTGGCATTCATTTTCTATTGCTATTGTAACAAGTCACCACCACATGAATAGCTTAAAACAACACACATTTATTGACTCGCTGTTTCTGTGCATCAGAAGTCTGCAAACAGCAAGGCTCAGATGGCCCTGGGCTTAGGGCGTCACAAAGCTAAGGTCAAGATATCAGCAGAGCTGCCTTCCTTTCTGGAGGCCCTGGGGGAGAGCCCACTTCCAGGCTTATTGAGGTTTTAAGTAAATTTCAGTTCCATGTGGTTGGAGGACACAAGTTCCCATTTCTTCCCGGCTGCCGGCCAGGGGTTAACCTCAACTTCCAGAGGCCCCCTGCATTCCTTGGTTTGTGGATCCCTTCACTCCAGCAGCAGTGGGGAGAGTCTTCCCCATCTTAGAATCTCTGCCTCTCTCCTCCTGCCTCATCTCTCCAACACACTTCTTCCAATACCCCTCCATGCCCTTTTGTCTTCTGCCTCTGAGGACTGATGTGAGTACCCTGGGCCTACCTGGATGATCTAGGATGATGTCCCCATCTTACCATCCATTGAATAGTGACCTTAGGAGCATCTGCAGAGCCCCTTCCACAGCAGCATGCAGATGAGGAGCCCCAGGGAGACCTCTTCAGAATCCTGCCCGCCACATGTGTATACACATACTGAGTCATAACCACTTTGTGAGATACAACTTAACAAATATGTACACACATAGTGAGCTTAACTTTTTTAATGGGAACAACTTTATTGTCTCCATTTTAAAAATATGAAAACTGAGGCCCAGAGAAGTGAAGTGACTTTCCAAGGTCAGTTAGTAGGCGGCAGAGCTGGATTCCCACCGGGCAGCCTGTCTCCAGATGCGCCCTCTCTGTTACTCGCCAAGATGCCCTGCAAGCCAAATGCCATCTCAAACACTGACAACAGGTGTATTCATATTTTGAAATTAATTAAACTGTGAGAGATAGGAGAGTTGAATGTGAAAAGTGCAAAACTGCCTATTGAAGCCCTTCAAGCTTTCTGGATATAAAGTGCTTTCCTTTTTATTCATAGGATTGGTTCCTAATCTTTAAAAAAATATAATGTTTGCAAACTGGGTACAAAGATTGAAAAGGAAGGCATGCTAGTTACTTGGCATGTAGCATGACTTCGAATTGACAGGTGGAGAATCTGAGGATAGAGCCTCATTGCCATGTCTCTTCCTGCAGCCTCCACTCTGCTCCCACTTCCCTCTCCTCTGTTAAATTCCCTACTTCATGGACGGGCACGGTGGCTCACGCCTGTGATCCCAGCACTTTGGGAGGCTAAGGCGGGTGGATCACCCGAAGTCAGGAGTTTGAGACCAGCCTGGCAAACATGGTGAAACCCTATCTCTACTAAAAAAAAACCCACAAAAATTAGCGGGGCATGATGAGTGGGCCTATAATCGCAGCTACTCAGGAAGCTGAGGCAGGATAATCACTTGAACCCGGAGGCTGGAGGTTGCAGTGAGCCCAGATCATGCCAGTGCACTCCAGCCTGGGCGACAGAGCGAGACTCTGTCTCAAAGAAGAAAAAAAAATTCCCTACTTCAGCTGCTCACCTGCCACTACTTCCACCGCGTTTTCACTTCTTCTCACAACTAAATCCCTGAAAATAATGCTCCAGATGCTCATTCGTCCTCTCACTGACCCCTGCCACACAGGCCCCTCTGAAGGTAGCCGTCCATGCTCACTGCTCCATGAGGCCGTCCTGGTGTGGTCGTGGGTGAACTTGCCCACGCCACCCACTAGGCCATGTCTTACCAAGCCCCTCAGCACTGCATAGGTGGGGCACTGCCCTCTTCTGGAACTTTCT
This sequence comes from Rhinopithecus bieti, assembly GCF_001698545.2. NCBI lineage: Eukaryota > Metazoa > Chordata > Mammalia > Primates > Cercopithecidae > Rhinopithecus > Rhinopithecus bieti. Next base: position 3,968,972 of record NW_016810571.1, read on the forward strand.
TTTCTCAACTTCTTCGCTGCTGCTCTTCCAGGATCTCCCCCTACCTTCTGACCTCTCTTTCTCAGTCGCCTCTGCTTATTTTTCTTTCTCCACCTGCTTCCTCATTTGCAGTCTGCATAAGGAGAAGCAAACGCAGAGCTCTGGTGGGCAGAGAGGAAGCGCAGATGAGCGAGGTGGGAGGGGCCCCGGGTCCACGGCACGCCCCTTCCCAGCATGGGGCCTGTTCATTGCGCAGCTCTCCACCAGGCAGGCGCCCAGGGATGGCCACCGTCCCCTAGTTTCCAATGGCCTCTGCCTTGCTCAGACACCTCCCTCGCTTCAATGGTTTCAATAACCATACTGGGGCTGCTTGCTGCCCATGTTTTTGCCATTTGCTTTTCTCGGCATTAAAAAAATGTATATGTTTGTTTTATCATAATTTACCTTTGTGGCTTAGAAATCAAATCATGGAAAGCAACTGCCTCCAACTCCACCCTAGCCAATCACAGCCTCTGCCTCAGAGCCAGAGCCTCTTCCTCTTCCTTAGTAGGCGTCTTCTCCGACTGGGCTTCTAAGGCTCTTTTGTGTGTGAGTTCCAGGGCCCTGCCGTGGGGGCAAAGAGGATGGAGTTGCTTACCCGCCATTTCCTCATGGCTGGCGGGGCTGCTTATTGCGAAGCTGAGACACAACTGTGGGGAGGGAAGCAGGAGAGAAATCGCCCGCACCAGGAATTTCTCTTTTGGTTTATTTGCTTCCTGGTTCCATTATCTGTAAACTATAGGCAATCATTCTGTTCAGAGTGGAGCATGGAGTAGGGTAAGTGGTGGTGAGAGTGCATGAGGAAACTTTTTTTTTTTTTTTTTGAGACAGAGTCTCGCTTTGTTGCCCAGGCTGCAGTGCAATTGGTGCGATCTCAGCTCAGTGCAACATTCACCTCCTGGGTTCAAGCGATTCTCCTGCCTCAGCCTCCCGAGTAGCTGGGATTACAGGCATGTGCCACCACGCCCGGCTAATTTTTTTATTTTTAGTAGAGATGGGATTTCTCAATGTTGGTCAGGCTGGTCTCGAACTCCCGACCTCAGGTGATCTGCCCGCCTCAGCCTCCCAAATTGCTGGGATTACAGGCGTGAGCCACCACGCCCTGCCCACATTTTTATATAATAGTACATTTACTTGCATATATTGAAAATGCTCAGCATATTTAATTTCTGCATTTTCCTAATGCATGTGCTCTGTTTCCGGATTTATCATTATTGTCCATCATAAGCTGGGAATTTCTAGAGGACCGCTGTGTGTGTGTTAGTGTAGCACTTAGCACAATGCCATAAATATGCTTTTACTCATGCTAATGATGTTGATCACACTCACGATGGTTGGGAGAGAAGGTGTTGGCTGTGCCGCTCAGTGGTCTTGATTTCTTAGAACTGGAGCATGAACAACACGCTCGAAATGGGAGAGCGATGAAGTGGAATGATTAAGAAGGTCAGAAGAACCTACCCGGAGGAGGATAGTGACGGCACTGTCGTAAATGCTTTATGTGTATTATTTAATTCTTGCAGTTCCCTCCTGCGGTAGGTCCAATTGTTATCCTCGTGTTAGAGTGGAGGAAACTCAAGCAGGGTGAGGTTAGGTTAGTAACTTGCTAAAGTCACATGGCAAGTAAGTGTGGTGCCAGGATTTGAACCCAGTCATCCTGTCTCAGGGTCTGTGGCCCTGGCTGGCCCTGGATGCTGCTGGGGGGCCCTCTGTAGGGCTGACTTGCCCTCCTGAGAAGCCCCTTCCTTAGATGATGGCCGCATAGCCCTCTGGTAGTCCTCCTCACCAGCTCTGCTCTTAATTTGGCCATTTTCCCCCTTAGGATTGGAGTGATCCATCCTTCAAATACAGAGCCACGTTCTATGCTGTGTTATGCATAGTCCATGGCTCACAGTTCGTGCATGCACACACACACGCACACTTTGTTGGGAAGAAGAGCAACAATAAATTGCTTGTTTAGAAATGGGCGAGGCCAGGTGCAGTGGCTCATACCTGCAGTCCCAGCACTAAGGAAGGCAGAGGTGGAGAGGTGGGAGGATAACTTGAGCCCAGGAGTTCAAGACCTGCCTGGGCAAAATAGCAAGACCCAGTTCTCCACAAAAAGAAAAAGAAAAAAAAAAAGAGAGAGAGAGAAATGAGTGAACTTGTCAAAATTGATAAAAATGTATCTGTCTTCCAGTGTCTGTATTTTCTAATCTGTACACTCATCAGAATGTAGGGTTAGACTACATCATAGACTCTGAAAATGTTCCTATCATTATTTGAGAAATTATTTATTTTATAGATTCCAGCTGCATATGTTTCCTAACCTCAGGAAAAGCATGTTTCTGCCTTTATATACAATTAGTATTTCATTATCAGTGACAACAGTTCAAAAGAAGCCAGACATGAAACAAAATCTCCAGTATTTGGGAATACTGAAGAAGGCATGTGTATCACTCTCATATCAGTGTTCCAGAATAAACAATACTAGACTTTGTTAAATACTATATCCACTTCTGCATAAACGTCTGGCAAATGCTGTTATTTCTAAGGAGATTCTTTAGCTGAGGACACCAGGGGAGATGGCTCAGCTTGTTCGTGACGTCTCGCTGTTGAGCAGATTGCTCTTAATGGCTTACTGTTCTGTGTAAAATGAAAACAAAATTGACTGTTCAGCACCATTCTCCTCCTCTTAGTGTCATTAGCTTTCATAAAAGCACACTAAACTCTCAAGAGTTGCCACTGATATGGCTGTAGGAAAGACGTTTCACAGCTGTGAGTGTGGTGGTGGCGTCCACACCTGTCAGGACAGGCAGGGCCCAGGGTCGGAGCTGATAGTAAGTCAATTTCATTCTGAACATTCATTTCTGAACGTTTCACACCATTCCCTAAGCTGTTAGTACTTTGTTACTTTTTACCTGATTGCACCCCAAGCTCCATCTGGGACTCTGTCAACATTGACATAAGCCTCGGAAAACACAGACTCATGGCTGTTTTTACTGTTCAGTATTTATGATTTACACTATGCCAGGCACATCACTAAATACCATATGTACATTTACTTCATCCAGTCTGCATTATCATTATATGATTGTACTATTTATATATTATATTCTGTTATTATAATATGTGTTGATGAGGATATGATTGTCACCGCTTTTATTTTATAATAAAAAGGTTCAGAGAGGTTAGGTAAGTTTGCCTGAGTCACACAGCTAGTGATGGAGTCAGAGATTAGAAGCTAGGCCTTCCTGGCTCTGAAGACGAGGCTCGTTACCCAGCCATCATGGAACCTGAAGGGAACTTAGAAATCAGCCGTTTCCAGCCCCTCATTTTATGGATGAGCAAACGTTGGCTCAGCAAAGAGTGAATTACCCAGGGTCCCCTTGTCAGTGGCCTTCAGATCCTGGTCCCCGGCTCTTCCCACTGTGACATGCCATCCACATCCTTTCTCTCGGAGGCTTGCTAGTCCCTCCTGCCAGTCTTCCTGAATGAGTTTGCTTCACCGGATTTGGCTCTGTCTGTAGAAACAAAATGAGTTGAGTTTCATTAGCAAGCGTGAAAAATGTAGGTTCAGAGATTTAAAGAAAAACAGTTGGGATATAACATACTGAAGGCAAGTGGGTGTAAATGGGTTCCAGTGCTCTCAGTTTTTGGGGGGACAAGGCAGAGTTACGTGTAAACAACCAACAAGCCAGCTCATGGCCATGCAGCCCACACTGTACCATCACTCCCCTCTCGGGATCCATCTACTCTTCAGGAACATTGAATTTTCTTTCTTTCTATGCCCAAGGTTACTTTCATCTGTGCTCACACACAGTCGGCTGTGCAAAGAGCAAAACTTGGATGTCCCCAGGTGGCTGCCAGGGCTGGGATGGAAGGTTCTGCTCTAGAAGCCAATAAAACGAAAATATCCGCCTATTAGATTGCAGTGATTAAATACTCTGATCTCGCCAAGAAGTTGGATTGGAAGAAGTCCCTGGAATCCCCAATCTAGTACTTCGGTTTCTATGTTTATTACTAGGCAATGAATATTGAGTTTCATGGCAAATGTCATACAACTGGAACAGACCCCTGAGGCAAGAGACAGACCCCTTATTCCAGTTGTTGTTTGAGCCCTACAGCCTCTTGACTGCTGGAAAGCTTCACTGGCCTTGACCTTGGAAGGCTGACCCAGCCTCTCTTCCCCACTGGGCAACGGGGAGTGGGTGATGTCCAAGCCACCGATGGTGTAGGCACAAAAACCAAGCCAACAAAGAACCCATTCCAGGAGCATGGGGGTGCTTGGGGCCTGGGTCTCAGGGGAGCTCTGCTTTGGTGGAGTCTCCAAAGTATAACGTCTGGTTCTCGACTTGGCAGGTCCAGAGACTCAGTGTTGTCGCAGCACTTTCAGAAGTATTTGCGTCGGGGCCTTACAGGTGCCTGAGGTATCAAAAGGATGCTAGTGTATTTAGTGAGAACATTTTGTAAAGGCCAAGAATATTCCTTTCCAGTTCTCCAGCATGTCCTGGGCTGGAGAAGTTGAATTTGTGGCTAGAAGGTTGCTTGGTGAGTGGGGACTGAGCACTGATGGAGAGAGAGATGACCCTGAATGACACCTCATGCCAGCCACGGTGAGGCCTAATGAGTCATCCCACAGTTGAGCGTATCGCTGGTGACCAGAAGGTTCCTGCCTTCCTGTTGCAGCATCTCTGCTGGACAGTGAGGAATAAATGGTGCAAAATTCTCCCTCTCCGAATCTTTTCCATGGTCTTTCGGGCAGAGCACAGTGTAACTGATTGCATTCCAGCTCACGTGATTCTAGTCACATCTTAGGCCTTCTTTTCTGAGCTGATGCCAAATCACACACAAGGAACTGGGCCCAGCCTTCATTTCTTTAGCGACACGTTCTCACACTGTCTCTTGCACTCACCCCCCACAGCTGTCTCCTAACACCAACTAACTTCATCTAGATGTTTTTTAAGTAAACGTGTATAGATGTGTAGTATTCATTCAGGAAAATGTACAAATTGTGAAGGTACAGCTCGATACATTTTTACAAAGTTATCAGACTAACATAGCCAGCAGGCAGAGCGAGAAATAAAACATTACCAGGACCCAAGTCCCCTGTGTGCCCTCCTTTCAGCCTCTGCTCCCTCCAGAATAACCGCTACCCTGCCCTCTAGCATCCTAGGTTTCATTTTGCCTGTTTATAAACTCGATAGTAAAACTCGCACTGTATTCTTTTTGTTCAACATAATATTTGCAAGCTATGTCTATGTTGTTTCGCGCAGCAAATAGTACGTTTATTTCATTGCTGTATTATCCTCCATGATATTAATATATAACTTATTACTACATTCTAATGTTGATACTTCAGTTGTTTCAGTTTGAGGCTTTTATAATAGTTACGCTGTGAACATCTGTGTATAACATTGTGATAAATCAACCATGTTTTTAATTTATCTAAGTTTACTCTCTTAAGGTAATTTTATCTCGGCCGGGCGCAGTGGCTCAAGCCTGTAATCCCAACACTTTGGGAGGCCGAGACGGGCGGATCACAAGGTCAGGAGATCGACACCATCCTGGCTAACCCAGTGAAACCCCGTCTCTACTAAAAAATACAAAAAACTAGCCGGGCGAGGTGGTGGGCGCCTGTAGTCCCAGCTACTCGGGAGGCTGAGGCAGGAGAATGGCGTAAACCCGAAAGGCGGAGCTTGCAGTGAGCTGAGATCCGGCCACTGCACTCCAGTTTGGGCGACAGAGCGAGACTCCGTCTCAAAAAAAAAAAAAAAAAAGATAATTTTATCTCAGAATTCTGGGAGTACCTTATTGTCATTCCCATGAACAGAGAGTGCCTGGCCCATGCTCTGTCTGTCTGCTGTGATATCATTTGTGGACCTGGCGAGTCTTTCCCTGTCAGAGTATAAATCCATGGGAGTGTCTCCTGCACGTAGTTGAATGAATTATTCGTTGAATGAATGTCTTCATGAGGGACTGGAGCCTGAAATATTGGGTTGAAATGGAAAACAAAAATCAGAGTTGATTATTTCTGTTTCACCATTGCAGTATCCCAAGATGCTACAGTAATTGTGCAAGGAAGCACAAATCCAAGGAGAAAGAAGGTCAAGTCTGCGCTGCAATAAAGCAAGAGACTTGAAGGGCTCGGAAATGGCATCCCTCTGTGGGCCTTTCTGCAGGGTGTCAGTCACCGGACATACTGCAATGCATTAAGTTAATAAGTGTCAAAAACCACGCCAGGTGCAACTGTCATCTTCCAGATGAAACCTGTTCCCATGGTATCTGTCTCATCTGTATCACACAGACACCAAAACATGGTGGTGCCTTGGAAGGGCACAGGTTTCTTTATTGTTTTCATTTCAGAAAGCTCTAGCAGCATAGCGAGAGGGAGGGTGGAAGTCCCCAGTGCTGATTTCTGAGTGGAACATAAAGGGGCTGTTTTTATACCGTGGTTGTACCCAGGAAGCAGACATCTCCGAGCACTTGCAGTGCCACAGAAGGGAAGTTCAGGCCAAGGAGGGCCTCATTCCTCTCCTTGGAATCTTTGTTGTGTTGAATACTTATCCTTCACTGACCCCCCTCCTCAGGAATTTGTGAGGACCAACAGTTCTCCAAAAGCAGGGGACTATTTTCCTAGTGGGAGTGGCTGCTTTCCAGGGATGGGTGTGATGGGGACACAGTACCCCCACTAAAAGACTTCTGCTCTATAGTATCTCTCTCTCTCTCTTTTTTTTTTTTTTTTTTTTTTTTGTTGAGACAGAGTTTCACTCTGTCAGCCAGGCTGGAGTGCAGTGGCACAGTCTCAGCGCACTACAACCTCCGCCTGCCGGGTTCAAGCGATTCTCCTGCCTCAGCCTCCCGACTAGCTGGGATTACAGATGCCTGCTATCACACCTGGCTAATTTTTGTATTTTTAGTAGAGACGGGGTTTCACCATGTTGGCCAGACTGGTCTCGAACTCCTGACCTCAAGTGATCCATTCACCTCGGCCTCCTCCCAAAGTGCTGGGATTACAGACTTGAGCCACCGCACCTGGCCTTAAAGTATCTCTTAAGCCATACTGAGTATCTTGAAAACTTCTGTCAGATACATCCCAAACTGGCGACTCCTGATCCTGAACTAAGCCAGCAGCCAGGTTCGGTCCTGAGTAAAGTGTTGGCGAGCAGTCCCTGCTGCCTGCATTTCAGAGACAGTGCTGGCATTTGTTTTTCCTTTTGTATCTTTCAACTAGATAGTGAAGTCACCTACAGAGGAGGGTTTTTAAAAGTGTTGCTGTTGCCCTAGGCATTGCCTGTGATCTGCATCAAAGCCTCACGTGTGAACCACAGCTTGAGCTGGGAACTGAGAAAGGGTCAGTGTAAAAGTCATCCTAGGATGCATGTCCCCAGCCCCCATGCATGGATGTGGACACACAGGCTGGAGGAGGGTGGGGGGCTGGCCACCCTGTTAGCGTCTTAGCACCCAGCAGGCTAAAGCTTGCAGCTTTGTTTATTTTCTGGAAGTTCAAAGTTCCCATCCCTCCGTGGAAGGCCTAACAGAACAAAGACCACCCACCTGCGGTTGCTTTTCTTTCTTTTTTTTGTGCTTCAACCCTCAAGAATCATTCACTATGAAGGAAGTGGCTCCTGCTAGATCTTCCTCAGGCCACACTGATGGATCTGCCATTAGGCACATTAAGGATGCCAGCAGGTGGTCCAGTTGGACAGTAGCTCACAGGCATGGACTGAGGTCTCACAAGGATTATGTGTGGTCATTGAGCACAGGGCAATAGGGAAGGGGTGGGGTGAGGGTGGGAGGGGGGCTCTTTACAATCTGAGGTGATACGTGGTTGCCAGACTCAGTGTGTGGTGGAATAAAGGCCTGACAAGCTAATATGAGGAACAAGTTAAAATGTATAGAAGACAGGGGAGTGCATCACCATCCCAGTTGTTAGTGTACTGGCCTCTGTCTGTAGGTGACACCCAACTGCCCTGGTGCACCAGCTGACGGGGCTCACCTCACCTGTCCCCGCCTTTCCCACCCTCCCTCCCAACTCATCCTGGTTGTGAAACAGTGCCCACTTTTTCCAGTTGTTCCACATGAGCCTGCGTTCATTATTTAGAATCCATGTCAACGTTTCCTTCCTGGAACCTTGGATTTAAGCCAGAGAGCGCTTGCATCTGTGGCTTCCCCGCCACCATGGACTGGCTTTGATGGTTATTTCTCCAGCGTGTTCTTGTGAGGGATGTAGTCTTCACAGTCACACATGGCTTGAGATCCTCTCCGTGTAGGGGCACACAAACGCTACAAGCCATACGGCGGCCGGCCAAGAGAGGGGAGCTGTTCGTGGTGAGGATTGGGGCAGGAGAGGCAGCTGACAGTTGCCCTGTTACCTGTATCCTTAGGCCTCTGCCATTTTCCCTGTTGTCAACACAGCATTATGAGGGCTGACTCATGGCTCACTGGCTCAGCTGACCAACAGGAACTTTAGTGATCTCAGAAACATAGATGGAGGGAGTTGTTCAGGTTTTTCCTGATGTATGAAGAATCCAACTGCAAAGCAGCAACTAAACTTAAGTTTTGTTTTTTACATATTTTCCAAATCCTGGTATTAAAACTATGATAGTGTCTCTACTTCAAACTGGAAGCAGAGAGATAAGTGAAGCTTGATATTTATTTATTTATTTTTATTTTTTGTTATGAAGCAGTTGCCAGGAAGAATGTCTGTTTTAAACACATACTGATAGAAGTAGGGCATTGCCTGGAAAAAAAAGAGAGGCTTTCTTCACTGGAGGCCTTAGCTCAGGATGCTCGGTAACTGTGGTGAGCAGCTTGTATTTACTTGCCCAGAGAGATGAGCTCATGGGAGAAGGGCCTAAATGAGATACTTTACTAAAAGGCGCCATCTTGGTTGTTTATAGAAACATTAACTGCCTTTCCATGGATTCTGGGAGCAACTTAGATGGATCCAGTGAAGGTTCGGAATGTCAGCATTCTGGATCACCAGCTGGCAGAGCCTTGGAGCTGGGGTCTTAGCTCTGCCCCTCAAGAGCTATGTGGTCTAGGGCAAAAGTGACTTCCCCTCTCAGCTCCTCCTCTGCAAAATGAAAAGATTCGTTGTTTTTGTTTGTTTGTTTGTTTGTTTTTTCCATTAAACAAACATCTCTTGAGCATCTGATAGGAGCCGGTGGCTTTGTTAGGTCCTGAGGATAAAATGCTAACCGACCCATCCCTACTGGGAAGTCAAAGGGTCCTGATGAGAGAGAACTGGGAACCCCAGCAGTTGCAGTACAGGGTGAAGTGAAGTGAATGCCCAGAATGCGTGGCAATGAGCTGGCATTCGCGAGCCTGGGCATGTCACTCAGGACAGACTTCTTGGAGTAGGTGGCCCTTCGACTGAGTCGAAGGAAAGAGAAGAGCATTGCAGGCTGAGGGATTATCCCAGGGTGCCTCCCAGATCTAAAGTGTGGAGTCTGTCATTGAGGTGCGTAGCCACTCCAGAGGTGTCACTGTGTTCCATCCCAGCCCTGTCCTGATCTGGGGCCATGGCTCTTGGGATGGTCTCTTCCCCAACCTGACTGCAGGGGAGGAGCCTCCAGGAAAACTTAGCTGTCATTCCCCCTCTGGTCCTGCCCACAATGTGCTTTTGGGTCTTCCTGCTTCTGGATCTTTCTTCTCCAGCTGTCCTGTCTTCTAAGTTTCAATGGATCATGTTTAAATACAGATTACCTGGTAGTCACAGTTTATGCCAGAGATGATTTCCTGACCATCTCATATTATTTAAAATTCACATAATTTGAGACTGGTGTTTCCAAAGACATAAGTTTATAGAAAGGGAGATATAGTTTTCAAAGGCATACATCTACAACCACTGAACAATATTTTTGCATGTTTTGAGCCAAGTTATAAAAAATGCATAGTAACATGTACCCAGTAGTAGTGTTTAATAGTGTCTAACTGGCTTTCTAGAATTTTTAAACTTCTAATATGCTTTCCAGCACTAGCCCTAGCACCTGCTTCTTAACGAATGCATAAATACCATTTCTATGTGTCTTTTAGAAGATTTTAAGTTAAAATAGCAGTAAGTATTTAGATAACAACCCGGTAGTCACCGAAGTCACATGTGTTCTGAGACATAAAACAAAAGTGTTGGGCATAGAATGCTGATAAAGAATGGCGGTTGTTCCTTTTACCTGGGAAGGTAGCCCAGGTTACTAGTAAATAGAAGGGAGTGGGGCCACAGTGTAGCAGAGGGAACAGTTCACTTTCTGCGCACTTAGAAATTATATAGTTCTAGACCATTTTTTTAATTTTGAGGGATTTGAATTTTTGCACATAAAATGAAGCTTTTAAAAACACTTTTATATCATATGATTCCAAATGCATATAAATTCAAATCCACATAAAATGTGCCCTGTGTGTTTACCAAAGTGCAAGGGATTGGGGGAGGGCAGGCCAGTGGATGTGCAGATGTTTATTGAAAGCCGGCCTGGGGGACAGTCAGCCCCACTTCCTCATTTACAGATGGAGAAGCGGGGACCGGAGGCAGAGTCAGGAGTCCACACTGGTTCAATCTTTTCTTTTTTGTTTTTTGGTTTGGAGTCAGGCATTACAGCTGCATTTGGAGTTTGGGTCTTCCAGCACAGTGCCTATCACACGACATGGGCTCAAAAAATTCTGGAAGCAGCCTTGAGTGAGGGACTTGTGTGGTTTCTACACTGCACCTTAGCTTTAGAGCAGGAGGCTTCTGTCTTCGTCTGTTCAGGCTACTATAGCAAAATACCAGGCCGTGGGTAGCTTACATACAACAGATGCTTACTTGTTCTGGGAGGTCCAAGATCAAGAAGCCAGTAGATTTGGTGTCTGGTGTGGGCACACTTTCCGGTTCAAAGATGGCATCTTCTAGCTGTGCCCTCACATGGTGGAAGAGGCCAGGCAGCTCTTTGGGGCCTCTTTTGCAAGGGCCCGAACCCCATTCATGACATAATCACCTCCTGAAGATTCTGCTTCCTAATGCCATCGCATTGGCAGTTAGAATGAAATTTGAGGGAGGACCACAAACATTAGGACCATAGCAGCTTCTTTGGTGTGAGAAGAGGCTATGACATGGTGTCCTGGAAAGGGGAAATTCAGCAGTGACAGGGCAGGAGGGTGCTCATTGTGAAATCTCTGGTTGGGCCATGGCTTCTAGCCACATCTGTCTCCTACTAAGAACCAAGGAGCAGCTCTGACTTCTAGATTGACTGGATCAGGCTTTCCTATGAACAGTTTAGGAATGCTCACTTGGAAACTCTAAGGCCATCAAATAAAGGAGAAACATTTGAGACGGTCTCTCATCCAAATAAACTGAAAAATTGCTAAGTATATAACAAGTTGCATTTTTTTTTTGAAAAGTGCAAGGATGGTTACACAGGCACCCAACATGAGCATGAGCGGTGGTGAATTTGCCCTTCTCACTTAGGACTGAGAAGACCTCAGACAAATTGCTGAATGACGTTCATCAATGATCTCAATACCTACTCGTAAGATTGCCACAAAAATTCAATGCAGCCTATGTGTCAGGTTCCTGGACCTGTTTCATGCAGTATATTCATTCCTCCCTTCTAGATACAAATATTATGTCAAAAGCCAAACTTAGATAAAAATGGCTTTCACAACTAAAACTGAGAAATTCTACCATCAGATAATTAAGAGTTTAGACTTAATGCATAATCCCAAATTAAAAGTAAAGGCTAATGAGAAACTGGTACATCTAGGTTCACAAACAGTCCTGGATTTGACAGTGCATTGCTGGTTTTCACACCAGCTTTTTGATGAAGTGTGGGGGAAATGTAATCTTGCCTGTGGTCCCTGTTGCTTTTCCCCCTATTTCCCACTTTTATAATCTTAGAGAAATAACTCACATAGGAAATACAGGCTCAGGAAAAAGAAAACACAGCAAACTTTTAGTGGTATGGGTTGGTCCCCAAAACTACAAGAACCATTTTATACATTTTATGATATTTATCATATAAGAAGGGAATTTTTATTATTTCAAAACCTACTCACTGTAAGAAGTTTCTTTCTTTCTTTTCTTCCCTTTCATTTCCTTTCTCTCCTCCCTCCGCCCCTTTCTGCCTCCCTCCCTCCCTTCTTTCCTCCATCTCTTTCCATTTCTCCCTTCTTTCCCCTCCCTTCCTTCCTCCCTCCCTCCCTTCCTTCCTTCCTTCTTCCGTTGCTCCCTCCCATCTTCCTACTATCCTTCCTTTCTTTCTTTCTTTCCCCTAAACTTTGCCTCTGAGCACTTATTTCCAGACAGCCATCTAGGGTGGCTGTGTTGATCTCCAGACTCCACTAGCAAGAGGGCGAATGGGATCTCTCTCTTTCTCTGTAGACCTCGGGGCATTAGTCAATGTGAATCTACAAATGCTATTCTTAATTTCCTTTCTTTGATTATTAGTGAAGTTCATGGGCACTTAAATTTTTTCTTCTTTTAAGGTAATTTCCTGCCCTTCAGGAGCCATCTGCTTTGCTCTGTTTTATGATATATTGAATACGTGATGTGTGATCCAAAAATGTCTTTCTCAGTTCATCTCCGTCGCCAGTATATTAATGAAAGCGCTTTTCTCTTAAGCCTTCATTGCTATTGACTTTTTGTTTTCCTTTTTGTGTATCCTCTTGAGGGTTCTAATGGGAGGCTGGAAGGAGGGATATCAGAGGTGTCTCATCAGCTGCTTTGTAAACTCCACCACACAGACTTGTGAATTTCTTCTTTCTTTATGCCACTCAAAGAATATCAGACCACAGGGGCATAAAAGTTGGCATAGCCTGATTGGAGAAAGAATATCCTTTAAATTCATTATAAAACAAAGACTAGCTGGGCATAGTGGCTCATATCTGTAATTCTAACACTTTGGGTGGCTGAAGTGGGAGGATCACTGGAACGAGGAGTTTGAGACCAGTCTGGGCAACACAGAGAGACCTCGCGTCTAAAGGAAGGAAGGAAGGAGGGAAGGAGGGAAGGAGGATAGGGGAAGGGATTAGCTAGGGACAGTTGTGCTTGGCTGTGGTCCCAGTACTCAGGAGGTTGAGGTGGGAAGATTGCTTGAACACAAGAGGTGGGGGCTGCAGTGGGCCGTGATCGCACCACTGTACTCCAGCCTGGGTGACAGCACAGGACCCTTTCTCCAACAACAAAGACTCACTGGTAAACGTTTCTCTCTTACTATTTTGTAAAAAATATGAAAATATTTTCTTAGGACAAAATAGGACAAAAATTAGATGGTTGGTGGTATCTAACACAGGGTTACAGAAATGCAGCCGGAAGAGATTTAAGGGGATCTTTAGGAAATGCTAGAATGGTTTATTTGTGTTCACTTTATTGCAAATAAACAGACTTCACTTCTATTGATTGGCAATTTTTTTTTTTTTTTTTTTTTTTTTGAGATGGAGTCTCACTTTATTGCCCAGGCTAGAGTGCAATGGCGTGAGCTTGGCTCACTGCAACCTCCACCTTCCGGGTTCAAGCAATTCTCCTGCCTCAGTCTCTTGAGTAGGATACCTGGGACTACAAGCATGTGCCACCACACTCGGCTAATTTTTGTATTTTTAGTAGAGATGGGGTTTTACCATGTTGGACAGGCTGGTCTTAGACTCCTGACCTCAAGTGATCTGCCCGCCTCGGTCTCCCAAAGTGCTGGGATTATAGGCATGAGCCACCATGCCCGGCCTATTTGCAACTTTTTAGTAGGTAGTAGTTATTCAGCTCACCTGCTTAATTTTAAGTCTCTCCGTGGCATGTGGTTGTACATATACACGTTTTCTCTTTCCATATTAGCTCCTTACATGTCTTTGTTTACATATTAAGAGTACAGATTTTTCTTGGTCATTGTTTCCATAAAACTTTCACATCACCTTGAACGCAGTCATTTAGACCATGGTGTGGTGACCCAAGCTTCAGATAATCAGTGACAGAGCCCTAATTAATAATTTAAAAGGTTTTCTTACATCTAGAAGGATCCCTGTGTACTACTTGGCCAGTCAGAGGAAACTGCAGGTAGAAAGAATATTCAGGATTATTCCCTTCCCTGTGATTCTGTTCTGTTTACTCTCAGAAAACTATTCCATTTCATTAGACGTCTGAAGTTGTGTTTAGTTTGTGCCTAACAGAACCACCTGTGTGTTAGTGAGTTATTGCTGTGTAACAAATGACCCCAGAACTCAGTGGCTTTAAACAGCAAGCACTGATTATCTCACAGTTTCTTGGATGTGGCTTAGCTGTGTCCTCTGGCTCAGGGTCTCCCACAGGGCTGCAATCAAGATACGCCTGGGGGTGCCATCATCTCAAGACTGGGCCCAGGGAGGATTCACCTCTCAGCTCACTCAGGGGCTGTTGGCCAGAAGCCACTCTTGTGAGCCTTGCCATGTGAGCCTCTCCACAGGGCTGGGATTTTGTTGTTGTTGTTGTTTTTTGTTTATTTTTGAGACAGAGTCTCACCCTGTCACCCAGACTGGAGTGCAGTGGCATGATCATAGCTCACTGCAACCTTGAACTTCCAGTTTCAAGTGATCCTCCTGCCTCAGCCCCTTGAGTAGCTGGGACTACAGGTGTGCACCACCATGGCCAGCTAATTTTTAAGTTTTATTTTATTTTATTTTTGTAGAAACAGGGTCTTGCCATGTTGCCTAGGCTGGTCTCAAACCCCTGGGCTCCAGTGATCCCACTCCCTCGGCCTCCCAAGCTGCTGGAATTGCAGGTGTGAGCCACCACACCCAGCATCCACTGGGCTGTTTACAGCATGGCAGCTGGCTTCCCTCTGAGAGGGCCAATGAGGGCTGCAGAGGTGGGGAGCAAGACAGAAGTTGCAGTGTTTTTTGTAACCTAATCTTGGAAGTGACACCCCACCACACTGACCACTTTTTAGAAGCAAGTCATTACTCCCAGCCCCCAGGCAAGGCGAGTGTGAAAACCAGGAGAAGGGATCACTGGAACCATCTAGCAGGTTCCCTACTGTGCTGTGGAGTGACTTTTCCCTGTAGGGCCTCATATAAAATGATTCTGGGCATCAAAAGACCTGGAAACATTGCTGCCTCCAGTCCCACTGCTGCTGGGTGCCTGCGAGGGGATGGGGCTTCCTACCGTTAAACCACAGGGCCAACTACTGGCATCCAGCTGCTTCCGCCTTCCCCACCAGACTTCTTTCTTTCATGGACTTTTCAGGAATTGCCTACCCTGCCCTCTCTTCCAGGACAGACTGATCACTCTTCTGCCTGAATTCTTCTCTGAGTTTTGAAGCCAAACCTCTTCCTACTCCACTGAACTCTGAACCAAACACAGAATGCTCATAAGCTTTCACTTTAAACTGCAGGGAAAGCCACTGGACTAAACCAAAACAAGAAACAGCAGGGAAGTGTGAGGGTTACCAGAAATCCAGGTGAGTGCAAGACTGGCTCTCCTACCAGGAAGGAAATACTATTTATGGACTATCTCATGCCTACCTAGAGGCTTTGCTAAGGGTCTCCCTGATGCTAACTCATCAGTTCTCAAACCAACACTACAATAAGATTATCGTGACCTATAATTGACATTATTCCAATTTAACACATGATGAAATGAAGACTCAGAATAAGGGACTTTCCCAGGCTTACAGAGTAAGTGCCCTAGTGCCCAGCATCCGCTCCCAGTGCCTGAGGCCTTCCCACAACACCACGACCCTCTTCTGGTGCCCTCTGTCCCCATCTCCCAGATTATCCTGGTATGGAAGTGAGTCAGGTTCTTGTCTTAAACGTTGGTCTACTTGGTCTTGACAAGGTAAATTCTGTAGACTCCAGACAAAGCTGGGGATAGGATAGTACCTTTCCTCCATCTCTTCTAGAACCATCTTCTCTCCTGTCTTGACTTGGGTTGTTTTTCTCTTTCACACAAGAGTGTCTTCAGCATTTGGGAGTCTTGCCCACCCTCAAGCTCGTGGGTGAGGAAGGGGCTTCCCTACCTGGCCCTATGTCTGTGCTAGTCTCAGGGTAGCCTCTGTGCTCCTGCCTACTTCAGCGACTGTGGGAACCCGTCTTCTCTGAATGGACTGATACGCGTGCGCCAGGGCTCAGTTGAGAAGCTGAAGGGCAGTGTGGACAGTCAGATTATTCACCAACCGCTGGACCAGGGACCTGGGTAGATGTCAATTTTTATTTGCTGGCTTATAGAGAGGCGTTCTAGGGATGTGGGGAGAGGGGCCAGGGCAGTAGATGGTGACTGGGAGCATTGAAGGACTTGGGGCAGCATCTTTAGCGGCTGGCCCCAGAGTGTGCTTCTGAATAGGTAGCTGGGTACATACCTTCCCTCCTAAGAGTAATGGTTCATAATACTGTTGGGGTCCAGAACCCCTTTGAGAAACTATGGATCCTCCCACACAATGTGAAACCATGGCTGTAAGTAAGGCCAACATCCTCTCCTGTCGTGGCAAGCTGGTGACCCTCAGCTGAGCCACCCTGCAACTGGGTGCCTGAAAGCAGGTTACATTAGCCGGGGGGCCATGGCTGCATCAGTGCCCCTATCTCCTACCAGACTTGGGGCACCTCCCATTGACTCCAGGAGCTCCCCAGCTCCTGTTTCTACTCTGAAGGAGAGGCTGCATTCTCAGCTCCTGTGGAGAACAGGAATCGTTGATATTCCTTTGCTCAACTGACCTGTTTTCCTATTTTCCCACCCAGATGTCCCATTCAAAAATCTCCTCTTCAAAAAAGTACTTTGCAGAGCTTGCTCTTATAGTCAGACAATATTGAAGTCCTTTCATCTTGCACCATGCAGCCTCAGACTCTCCACCCAGGGGAGAGTAAGAGTGAAAACCTCAACTGATGGAAACTTCTGGTAGAAAAAAAACCTTCCAGAACTGCCCAGAGTGAGCACTACAGTCACGAGGTTTTGCCACTGAGCACATAGGCTCAGCTAGAGCATTTTCAAGCTGTTTTTCTGGGGCCTTGCTTGGTGGACCTCTGCTTTTTGACCTCAAGTTTCACAAGTGCTTAAAAGATGAAGCAGTGTTTTTTTGGCAGCCATGTAATGGTCTCTCAGGAAGTTGTTTCTGGAAATGGAAAGACTGTTCTCAGAACTTGACAGTTCTTTAGGGCTCCAGTTATTCTGAATGTTGAAGCCAACTGGACAATGTATGGCGCAAGCCTAAGAAGGATAGGGATGTAACTATAGGAGGGGCTTTCTGATCCTTCTCTCTCTCCATTATATCACTCTACAGTTTCCTTGTTGATTCTCCAACTTTGCCATCTGCTTGGCAAAATTTAAGAAAGGTAGCACTTGTCTGAATGTAGCTTTCATGGCAGTCACACTTCCCAAGCCTTCCATCAGGCCAACCAGGCATGATTTCCATTGTTGCAGTCATTCTTGGTGTTCTCTAATTAAATATGCTTTTTCCAGATGTTTCTCCACCATATTCCTTAAGGTTGTTTCCACCATTTTCCCCACCTAGATTTTCCTAGATCTAATGTTCACTAGTTTGACTTTTGCCCTTCTCTTTTTAGTAATCAATTAATTATCATGTTTGCCATGGGGAAGTCCTCAGGAATCCTTCTCTTCTATTTCAAAGAGCCTTAAAGTTTTTTTTTTTTTTTTTTAGTCTCAGAAGTGTGTGACTTAAAAGAAAACTTAAGTAAAGAAATGATATGAAAATTTGGCCACAGATGAATATACTTGGAAAAGCACAATTAGATGAAGACTGGGGGTGGGAGTGGGCATTAATTAATTTAAAAAGCACAATTAGATGAAGACTGGGGATGGGAGTGGGCATTAATTAATTAATTAGAAAAGCACAATAGGGCGGGCGCAGTGGCTCACGCCTGTAATCCCAGCACTTTGGGAAGCCAAGGTGGGCAGATCACAAGGTCAGGAGATCAAGACCATCCTGGCTAACATGGTGAAACCCCATTTCTACTAAAAATACAAAGAAATTAGCCGGGCATGGTGGCGGGTGCCTGTAGTCCCAGCTACTCGGGAGGCTGAGGCTGGAGAATGGCGAGAACCTGGGAGGCGGAGCTTGCAGTGAGCCGAGATCACGCCACTGCACTCCAGCCTGGGCGACAGAGCAAGGCTTTGTTTCAAAAAATAAATACATAAATAAAACAAAAAAATTAAAAAGCACAATGAGATGAAGACTGGGGTGGGAGTGGGCATTCATTAATTAAAAAGAACAATTAGATAAAGACTGGGGTGGGAGTGGGCGTTAATTAATTAATTAAAAAAGCACAATTAGATAAAGACTGGGGGTGGGAGTGGGCATTCATTAATTAATTAAAACACAATTAGATGACTGGGGTGGGAGTGGGCATTCATTAATTTAAAAGCACAATTAGATGACTGGGGTGGGAGTGGGCATTTAGAGATAGAGGAGTGTGAGGATTATTTACAGCTTAATTTTATAAAAGCGACAATTATGATGAAACTGGACCCCTACAGGTAGGAGTTGGCCTATAATCTAATTTCAAAAAGCACAATTAAGATGAAGACTGGGGTGGGAGTTGGCATTAATTAATTAAAAAAGTACAATTAGATGACGACTGCGGGTGGGAGTGGGCATTAATTCCTCAACAGCACATGGTATTTTTCAGCTTTCTCCCAGTGAGTTCAAAGAGTTTCACTGAAAGTATATCCTTGTACTTCCTAGTGTCTAGGAGACACACTCAGACTTCCAGTTTTACTCAGCACCTACCGCCTGTACTCTTCGGAGGTTCTTTGACATTCCTGCTGGTTAGGGGTGGATACTGGAGCAATTAGGTACAGTTCCACACTGACACTGTGGAAGTGGAGATCTCTGGAGTCTCTGCAACCCCACCGTCTCTTCACAGGGAGCAAGTACTTCTTGGGTATAACCTGGGAATTCTAGAAAGTTTATCTTTTTTCATAAATGAAAGTTTATGCTTTAGCATTGTACTGGTCAGAATCCTCCAGTATTTAAGCAAAACTAACCAGTACGGTCTTTGTTTACCATACATGTATTTTGTAATAACAGGAGCAGTCATCACCATTTACTGTTAAGCTTGATTGACAGGGCTCCTGGGAATCTGTGGTTTCTATGTTATGTAGAAACCACAGAGCTTGATATTCTTCAGCTGGAATTGGAAAGCAGAGCCCAAGAGAAATGTTCTTGACCTTCAGTCACTAAGGTGTTACTACCCGACTGCTGGCAATCCATCAATGAGAGACTTTGTCACCCAAGACTCGGAGCTTGTCTTCTGCCCAGACTGGACAAGGCACCTTCACACTAAATAGCTTTAGGTTTTGCTGTGTTCTTAATTACATTTAATAAGGATCATTGAGATCCTTATAAAAAGGTGAAAGCAGGTACAGCTGTTATCGTATTCCACTAAGAAAGTGTGTAGAGTGCAAAAACAGAAGTGTAGTCCTCATTGTGGTACAATGGAGAGACCATGCCTCGGGCCCATGGCCTTTGAAGATGGCCACATCTGATTGACTTCTGGTTCTGAAATTTATTAGCTAAATCAGGCTCAAATTAGTGAACCTCTTATAAGTCTTATCAGTCAAATTAATGAACCTTAGTTTCTTTATCTGTGAAATGGTCTCAGTAATACCAACATCATAGACAATTATCTGTGTACATTTTTGTAGACATTATATGAAATGCTATATGTGAAACTGCCTGCAATATAGGTACTCAATCAAAAAAATGTGAATTTTCATTTGCTCCCTGCAGTCTTACTGTCTAGCTGCCTGTTACTTTGAAAACCATGTGTCTAAAACAGTAACAGGCTAGCTAAAAAGAAAAAAGAAAAAAAAAAATGATGTGGGACCACATCCATGTGTCTAACAGGCATGGATCTTCCCTCTGGATCTGTTTGTTCTGACCTTGTCTTCTAATTGAGCTGGATAATTACATGGTAGGAGCTCTCCCCAACGTCAGGGCCAAGAAATGCTGTCATCATGTTTTAATGCAAAGGCACTTTGCCAGGGATAATAGTCGATACCACGGGCATTGTTTTAGGTAAGAAAAAGGAATCATCTGTGAATGAACGCTAAGTGCTGTCCCTTTAGAGAAGGGGGGAAAAAAAAAAGGGAAAAGTGAATTGGCAGCCCCAACAGCAACCCAGTATCCAAAGACTTCCAGTGAATTTCGTTTTGTTCATTTTTCTACCAAATATGCACTTTTGAAGCGTCTTCGCCTGATAGTCTCCAACATGGTGTCACACGGCTCATGGGCTTTAAGCCGTTTACCTTGTTTTATTTCTCCCCTTTTTGGAAATAGAACCATCTTCTCCTTAAATACCTTTGTAGCCTTTTTTCTTTTCTACTCAAAAGCACCTTATTTCCATTTTGCATAATTATTATGTACTATTTTTCAAATTATGATGTCTCTGCTATTGGAAACAACATTGTTTAGTGAGTTTATGGGTGAAATAGCTTAGCCTTCTGCACTCACATGTGTCTCTGTCTGAACGACTGGATATTTCTAACTTGTATTGATCCTATATTATCTAATTCCTTGAGGTTTATGATGATGGATATGTTTTAAAAAATCTTCAATTCCTCTTCACTCTTAGGGAAACATTGTAAAGCAAAATTTACTTAGTAATGCTTCCTCCTTCGCAAAAGGAAAAAGGTGGCCCTTTTCTCCCCAGGAGTGGGACCTGTAGCTCAGAGGAGTGCTATCAGCAGAGGCTGGAGCACACGGAAGTGGGGGTCTGCTCACTTCCTTCTCAGTGTCTTCCACTGCTTCACCCGCATGACGACCTTTGCACCCATCGCTTTGCAGTTCGCTACCAAACGTGGACCTAGATGTCCTGGGTCTGCTCTGATGATTCCACGACATTCAATTCAGCAAATATTTGTCGAGTGCCTATCGTGTAGCAGTGTATGAGGCATTGGGGATGCCACAGTGACTAAACAGCCTACAGCGCCCCTGCCCCCCGCCCCAGATGTGCCGTTCCAGAGTCCTGTCTAGGGAGGGCTACACTGTGCTTCCACTAGTCACTCGGTGCACCGACCGAAGGAGGCCTGGAATTATTAGGGTCAGGGAGGGTCTGGGGCTCCCTGTCCTTGCCAATGCCCTTCCTCTCTGCGGGTCTCACTCCTGCTTCTGACACCCCCTCCAGAAAGCCTTCACCAACATCTGCCCTTCCGGCCCACTGAGCTGGCCCCCTCCACCGTTCCTCAGTATCTGTGTTTCCACACTTGCTCTTTTGTTTGTGGTGTGCTAATTTGCCCCCTCCCCCAGCACCCCTCACTGGAATGTGAGCTGCCAGGAAGAGAGGGTCTTGTCTTGATCCTCCTGCTTTCCTAGCACATGGTGCGGTGTGCTGGCAGGTGTTGTGTATTCAGTGACTGTGTGTGGAGTGCCTGAATGAGGGCGTGAAGGAGACTCAGTCATCTCTTGCATCCACAGTACTCGTAGACTTGTTCTCCAGCTCTGGAAAAACTTCCCAAGACTCACGTGTTCCTTTGCCCCAAAGGTCCTGAGTTACTGCATCTCTGTAACGCAGAAGACACTTTTCCATAGCAGTAACATCTGGACTTTGTGCAGTGTGACTGTCCCAGAGGGCCTGGCCTCGTTCTGCAGGATAGGTGTGGGGGTGCCAGCTCCCTGGCAGAGGCCCCAGCCCTGGGTAAAGCTGTGCTCACTGCCTGCCCACTCTGGGTGAGCAATTGAAGCCCAAGTGTGGGGCCGCTGGCCATGGAAGCACTGGGAAAGGGGCCACTGGGGGAGGAGGAGCAGGCACAGACACAGCAGGCATCTGCCGGTGGCACCAGCAGCCACACCTCTGGGCCACCTCCCAGCAGGGAGCCTGATGGTCCCAGGGCCTTGGGATGGGAGGAGAATCTCACTGGTGCTCAGTGTGCAATCTGCAACAAGGCAGCGCATTTTCCTTCCAACAAGGTTTTCTTGAACATGTAATGATTAATTCAGATTTTGTGGAAAATGTCTCTGTTGGGCAATTCATTGCCAAACAGTGCTCATTGATGAGCTATCCAACATTTGGGTTCAATTCCACCAACATTGCCGGTGTTGAGGAGATTTAATTTGTGTAGTATTTGATTCTTTCTCATTCCTGAACACCTCCTTCTCATTTTGCCATCCCTAGACCACCCGCAACCCAAAGAAAGAAAAAGAAAATGTACCAGGCATCTGAGATTCCGGATCTCCAGGGGGCTTGCTGGAACTGAGGGGAGTTGGGTCCCATATGTGTGGCCTTGTACTATACTTTAAATACCCAGTTTAAGACAGAAATCTGCAAGGATGACAAAAGAACTTTCTTTAGTCACATTCCTCCCAGAAATTGGGTACAGACCAGAGCTGAGATAAGAGATAACCTGGGTTTTGCATTCTTAAATGTATGATCCTCCACACCCCAAAACAATTAGACTAATTAAGGTACTATAAGGCAACTTGCAAAAATCAAGAGCTTCAGCCAGCTGAGGTTTCAGTCCAACAGAGAATATACATTATTGTCAAGCATCTTCTTTATTGATAGTTGAGTTTTTAAAAGTACAGGCAGATTTTAATATTTCAGCAATTCTCTTCTTTTTTAGTTCTTTTTTACTTGTATAAGCTAGTACTTATACATTTATTTTTAATAACATATTTTCTACTACAAAATAAGCCGTGCTTTAATTAAGAAAATTTGGAAACCACCAAAAAGCACATATGCACAAAATCACCCAGGGATAATGAGATGATGGGGCACATTCTTCCAGTTACCAATATAAATGTGTTTGAAACACAAATGGGATCATCTCCACTGTACTTTGTATCCTGTGTTTTTTTAGATATCTCTTCATTTCATTTAACAAATAGTTATTGAAGGTCAACTATGTGCTAGACTGAATTCTAGGCACTGGAGGTTACATCTGTGAACCAAGCAGATACACTTCCTCATTGCACTGAGCTTTTTTCTAGTGGGGTCAGACGGTAAGCAAGGAAGTACATACATTAATAGTGCGCCAAGGCTGGGCGCGGTGGCTCAAACCTGTAATCCCAGCACTTTGGGAGGCCCAGACGGGCGGATCACGAGGTCAGGAGATCGCAACCATCCTGGCTAACACGGTGAAACCCCGTCTCTACTAAAAAAATACAAAAAACTAGCCGGGCGAGGTGGCGGGCGCCTGTAGTCCCAGCTACTCGGGAGGCTGAGGCAGGAGAATGGCGTAAATCCGGGAGGCGGGAGGCTGAGTTTGCAGTGAGCCGAGATCTGGCCACTGCACTCCAGCCTGGGTGACAGAGCGAGACTCCGTCTCAGAAAAAAAAAAAAATAGTGCGCAAAGTGGGGATAAGTGCTATGGGAACAGTAAAAGCTGGAAGGGCGTTGGGGTTGGTGGAGAGGGGGTGGCTGGTCATAGGGGGCTGCAGTTTGGAGATTGTGTGCAGCACAATCAGGGAAGGCTCTACAGAGACGGTGATATTTGAGTAAAGGCTAGGAGGAGCTCTGTGGCTCCCCGTAGGGAGGGGATTCCAGGCAGGGGGAAGGCACAGGCAAATGTGCCTCTCCCAGAGAAGAGGCAGGCCTGGCTTGTTCCAGAGCTGCAGAGGTCAGCAGGAGGGAGGAAGATGAGGTCAACGAGGTCACAGGAGCCAGATGGCTTTGTAGCCTCGGCAAGTACCTGGCTTTAGTTCTGAGCACAGGAGGGACGCGCTCTGGCTTGAGCTGGTGTATTGGGCACGGAGTGCAGGCTAGGGAGAAGCAGAAGAGCCGGGCCATGCTTTGATGGGCTCAGGAGGCTGCAACGTGGAAAGCCTCCCACACAGACATCTCCGCCTCAGGCTCTAAACGTGGAGATGTTTTAGGAATACTGTGGCCAATTTAGTTCTTAGGTTTTTTTTTTTTTAATGCACAATAGTGATATATGATTTTTAAATTGGTGTCTAATTAAGTCTATAACAGCTCTTTCAATAAGTATGAAATAAAGATCCCTTGCGGTTAGAGAATATCATCTGATTTGGCACATTTCCCCTTAATGATACATCTTAAAATGTGGGGTACCTTAGATTGGATGAAACAAGAATTATGAATAGAAGTAAAGTCCTGCTATGACTTTCCCATACAGAGTTTCCAGATCGGAGGCAGAATGGACACCCTTCAAATATAAGCCAGGGTCAGAGGCAGCTAAACCCTAGAATGCTGTTTAGTGCCAGGACAAATCCCAAATCACTACCCTGGATGCTTGGTCTTCCCAGCACACACACCAGCAGCTCTAGGAAGAGCTTCTCAGAAGGGCCCTGGCTTGCCCTGACGATGACTTACGGTTGGTTCCAGGATGCACAGAAAGCAAAATGGAGTTACTTGGGCCAGTTAGCTCAGTGGCCACACATGGTCTGAAAATGAGAAGACATCCACCTGAGCCAGGAATCTAATGGGAAATCTGGGGCATATGGTTGCCATGCCTAAGTAATGTCAGGACGTCAAAGAGCAACTTCTGGGGCAAAACAGTGTTGACTTTCCCTCCGGTGACTCACACACTACCCAGAAGCCTCTGGCTTCCTGAAATTCTATTTCATTTCATTTCATTTCATTTCATTTTTTCGAGACAGGGTCTGGCTCTGTTGCCCAGGCTGGAGTGCAGTGGCATGATCTTGGCTCACTGCAGCCTCAGTCTCCCAGGGTCAAGCGAACCTCCCACCTCAGCCTCCCAAGTAGTTGAGACTACAGTCACACGCTACCCACCCAGCTAGTTTTTGTATTTTTTTCTTCTTTTTTGTAGAGACAGAGTTTTGCCATGTTGCCCAGGCTGGTCTCAAACTCCTGAGCTCAAGCACTGCCCACCTCAGCCTCCCAAAGTGTTGGGATTATAGGCACTCCCGGCCTCTTCCTGGAATTTTACATGCAACTCAGGATCACTTGGCAAAAATGTTGATGCACCACAATATTCACTAGTAAGCTCTTGTACATTCTCAGTAGTAGATGGGTAAATTGGGCTGTTTACACGCTATGATTTGAAGCCTGTATTTCAAAGCTACAGATTCCCAGGTCTTGTATCTTAAGTAGATCTCTCTGGGTGGTCTGGGAGGCCCTGAGTTAAGAATAAGGACACTAACTCTGTCTTGCACACTTGAAGGGTGTTTGGGCCACACGGGCAGAAGAGAGCACTTTCCTCTTCTCCCCTCCTCAGCTCTCTGTTCACGGAAGTGCTTGCCGCCTGGAGCCCCTCTCCTCGCTCATGAACTCTGCAAGTTCAAGGCAAGACTGTGCTGTGTTTGGAGATGTCCCTGTTTAACTCTGCATCTAGCCAGAAGGCCTGCAGGGAAAAACCGGATTTCATAAGTGATGTTCCTCGCTTTGGTAGAGTGACCTTCACCTTCCTCCTCCCTTAGCAAGCCGGAAAGCTACAGTTCTCACACAACAAAGGTAGACAGAGAGATGGATGGAAAAACAAGCCATTGAGCTTTGATGAAACTGAACGTTACATTTGTAGTCTACAAATGGGTATGTGGAGTTCTACTGTCACCTCTATGCTCTCTGGGTTTGAGCTTTTCCTTCCAGCTTGCTTTGCTCCTATTTTCCACGTTAGTCCCTGGGCTCATTGATTTAAATTCCCTCTCTTGGTACAGGCATGCATAGACTCCTGGCTCTGTGCGTCTGGGGTAATTAACACGATGAGTCACTAAGGGCTTTCCAGGCACAGGGTCCTGCCATCGTGATCTTGTAGGGGAATGTTACTCTTGGGAGTTTTATGAAATCATCTCTTTGGTTTTTCCTATTCTAGAGTTGTGAGTGGATATGCTTTCTGAATCTACTTTTTCCTCTATTTGTCTCCAAGTAATGTGCTCATCTTTGCCTTGTGGTGGTAGATTTATTTCTAAGTATGTGATTAAGGAACAAATCACAAAATGAATGGTGCTTATGTTCCTGCCTGTAAGTGAAAAGTACATTTGTTTTGCAGTGACTCATATGAAAAGGAAAAGGGGTCATTTCTATTGCAACCCTTAAAACCTCCATTTCTCACAATGCTACTCTGATTATTTCAGACGTGTGAGTCATTGGCTCAGGTTATTTCGTTTATGATTGTTTGCCTTAGCTACTTTTTACTGAAATGCTTTGCAGTCAAGAATCTGAAACTTAAAATGCTAGATTACTTGATGATTTCTGCAAAGTAGAAATTCCCTGAATTGGAGTGTGGCAATAATGCAGCGAGGCCACTTCCTCTTCTTGTGTAATAATAAATGCATGCCTCATGGTTATGTCTAAAAAACAGTTATTCTCATGTTTATGCTTTCATACGTACAGGACAGATCAAAAATATCAAATGTAGGCCATTTGCTGCAGTCAGGAGTCATGAGCTACTATTAACAAACTTTTTTTTATGTGTATCCATTTATAGACAAAACATTAAAAGAGGACTTGAATTGTTTTGATACAGGAAAAGATTCTCTACTTCTTGTTCCAAAGGGCACTTGGTTTTAATGTCTCTGCTATATCTTGTTAATGTTGTTGTTTCGTTTGTTTAGTTTTTAAGTTAATCTTCTCCCAAAGAATGTCTTCTGGAAAACAGAGAGACCTAATTACCCAACAATGAAATCCATATTTCCTATCCAAATGTTTAAGAAATTAGTTTAGTCTTAGGGTTTTTGTTCAAGGAATCAGCTTTGTGTCAGATTCTAACCTGCAAGCCAGTCTCTAAACATGAATATAGAATTAATGACAGTATTGATTCTGGGATGTCAGTGTCTGTTTGATGCTAAAATGATTTTATATCTATCTATCTATCTATCTATCTATCTATCTATCTATCTATCTATCATCTATTCCTCCATCTATCTTTTTAATGACCAAATACACTGATTGTGTGGTCTCAGATAATGTGGTGCCCAGAAAACAGTTCCACTTTTCATGTATAAACATCAAAGCACAAAAACAATTTTACTAAAGATTCAAAAGATTGCTATTTGAACTGAAAAAAATTCCATATCATCTTTTGGCAGTGCTATGATTTCTAATTATTACCTGGAATGAATTTCTGTACCTCGAATGTACGATACGTTGACAGTTTGTGCATAAGTGTTTATCATCATATCCAAAATCAAACAGCTCTCGCTGATGTATATGATTGGAGGGAGAGCTCTGTAAAGGCCTCTCATTATTTTAGCATCTGGTGCTAAATTGGCTAATTTCTTTAATGTTATGAAGATGTATGCTTTCAAATTCTTGTTTTTTCCCCCTGTCACTTTCCAGTTCATCTTTATGAAGACTAAGATGCCTGTAGCCTGTTTTCTACACTGCCCTGAGTTGTATGTAGGTCACAATTCTGGAGACAGAAATAGGATTCCATTTGGTGTTTATATCTTTGGCAGCTGCCTCATCATCTTGTATCAAATCCAAGCCCTCAGGGATGGAGTCTTCCTCAACACAGATGGCACTCAGCATTGGAGTTCCCATCCACAGTTGCTCAGAAATATGAAGGAGCCATTTTCAAGTCATCTGAGCTCAGGCTAAGAATTTGCCATACTGTGCACAGCACTTCCTTCAGCCGTGAAGCTGTGTCAGTCTGTGGGTCGACTGAGATGTCCCATTAGTCTCACCTCCTTCAGGAGGTAAACATTCACAGTCATGGGCAGGGTCTGCTTATTGCCTTGTCTTTACCACAAGGACTATAGATGCTCTCTGCTTTTTCTGAGTGGCAGTTTGAAGGTGTCTCAGTAGCCCTGACCTCATTGTTTGTTTAGGGTTGGGAATTCTGCTGCTTTTATAAAAAGTGAGTTGTTGAGGATTTCTAGGACAAATTCAGCCCTGTCCTCTGTCACACACACAGGCTAGTGGAACAGGACTGTCACAAAGCACCTAGCATTGTACAGAGTCGTACCAACATATGGTGCTTCATCTGCTAGAACTTTAGCACATGGAGGGTCTTAGAGGTTCCAGCAAATGCCCACAGAAGGTTACTGTGAGGCACACTTGGCTCAGCGAGCTGAGGAATACCGTCTCCTCTCAGCCGAGGGAGCCTCGTGGGAGGAACCGGGCCTTAGCATCTGTCTGAAGGAAGTTATGGGACCTAGCAAGCCAACAAGAGTAGAGAAGTTCTAGACCAGGTCTGTGGTTGCTGAGGGTGTGGGTGACTTGACTCTCCTCTTTCGGGTAAATTTTAGTAAAATTCACTAAATGGATTCTGTTCATTCAGCTACTCAACAAATATTTATCAAACTTGGTTGCATTTTCCACCATGCGAGGCATCCTGCTAGGTGCTACAAAGGACACGAAGAGGAACAGGGGCCAGTCTCACCTTCCAGGACTTTTAATCTAGTGATGTGTGTGGAGCATGTCTGCAGATAGCCGCATGCCCGCAAATATCCACATATCCTGAGGAAGGGGAGCAAAGGAAAACACGGTGGGGGTCCAGAGAAAGAAGCGATCCCTTTTGCTTAGGGGTGAGCCCAGAAACTCTACCAAGGCTTTTCAGGAAGCAGTATTGAGCTGGAAGTGGAAGGTTGGGGAGCATCAACATGCTGAATGGGAGGTGCAGGTGTTCCAGACACATGGACTGGACAGGCAGCGCTGGCAGTGGGTGAAAGCCCATGCCTGCCTGAGATGCCCAAATGTTAGGTGTGGCCATTGCTGGGATTCAGGAAGGGGCAGTGAGAGAGAGGGAGAGCAGGGGACACTTGGACACCAGATAAGGAGCTCGTGCTTCATTGGCAGGGACGGCAGAAGCATGGAAGACTTTTGAGCAGAGACATGTGTGATTGGAGCTGGCAGTGGTGGTTGGGACAGATTGAAGGAGAGGATCGTGGTAGGCAGGGATGATGTCACTGTTCTAGGCTGGGCACAGTGGCTCATTCCTGTAATCCCAACAATTTGGGAGGCTGAGGCAGGAGGATCACTTGAGCCCAGGAGTTTGAGACCAGCCTGGGCAACAAAGTGAGACCCTGTCTCTACAAAACACACAAAAAATTAGCCAGGCATGGTGGTGAGGGCCTATAGTCTCAGCCACTCAGGAGGCTGAGCTGGGATAATCTCTTGAGCTCCAGGAGTTCAAAGCTGCAGTGAGCCGTGATCATACCACTGCACTCCAGCCTGGGCAGCAGAGTGAGACCTTGTCTCAAAAAAGATAATGAATAAATAAATAAGTAAACAAACAGAGATCACTGTTCCAGCTGTCCCCCGGAGAGAGAAGACAGAGAGGGCTTTTGAGAGGAGGGACTGGAAGGCAAAACAGAGTGGAAGGAAGGCCCTGAGTGAGAGGAAGGCTGGCCATTTCTCTTTAAGAAGAGGGAAGGAGGAAGACAAGCGCAGGTGGGCCATGCACCTCGGTTCCCCCCGGGGGAGTCCAAAGCACTCACCAATGCAAGTCTAGGCAGAGCTGGTTTAACCGTCTCATAGACCCAGAGCACGCAGTCGCCTTGTAACAGAACTCTTCCTGTAGGCTCCTTCCTGCCTCCCTTCCTACTCCACCTGCTTTCTTCTCTACCATGGAGGGGCCAGAAACTGCAGCTGGCGAGCTGGGGTAGTGGAGGGGGCTTAACTTCATATCAAGGTAGAAGTTACCATTATTCACTGGGATTATTACCCTTTCATTTACTTAAATGACACTGTTTGCTACTTAAAGCGACAAGGACTTCCTATTACCTTCATATTATGATCAGAGAAATCACTAGACCCACCTGAAATTTCCTGCGGGAACAGGAGCAGGAGCAGGTTCCCAGGGAAACACAAACAGATGCATTTCAGATCCGTGCCCTGATTTGTCCAAGTGCAACAGCCCGCTACGCAGTGAGAGAACCCTGGCAGGCAGTAGGCCTCCCCACGTCAACTGGACTTTGCCTTTTCCTCCTTTCCTGGGATGGCTCTGAATAAATCAGTGTGTGCTGAAGTGCAGATACCAATCTACAGTGTATTGTCTCTGCCATGAGAATGTGGCAGGGGACATCCTGTTTGGGGGTTGGAGGTGATGAGAGGCTGCAGAGGCATCAGCTTGGGGAAGAGGGGTAGCTGTGGAAGATCCCAACCCCACAGATAGTGCACTTAGGACAGGGAACGGTGGAGGGCAAGGCATGCTAGAACTTGCTCTAAGAGCAAGAGGCAGCGTTTGCAACTTTGAGCAGGTAGACTTCGCAGTCCACCAAGCTGCCTTTCAGACCCAAAAAGGAAAAAATAAGCACACCAGAGCCTAAGATCTACTCAGTCACCCTCACGGGAGGGTTCTGGCCATTCACAAGTAGCCATCCTTGGAGAAGCTCCATAGCATTAAGTCACAGCTATCAACACCTGAAGTGGAACACTCTCTCCTAACCAGGTCTGTCTGGTTCACCTTGTCCAGCTGTGGCCTCGCTGAAGCTGGCTTTGCTGGGCCAACATCTTCTTCTTCAAATTCATTAGTCTTGAAAAGGGGAAAACGTGGGCTTGTTTTATTCACTGTCATTGTTCAAATTATGTTGAATTGTGAATTCAAGTGTTTTTGGAAAATTCTCTTCTACATATTTGCTCTTTTCCCTAACCACTTTGTAACAAACAACTTCCCCCTAAAGTAGATTATTTTAGACTAAAATTATATGTATTCAGGGTTTATATATAGCATATATATATGTGTGTGTATATATATAATTTCATACCAGGGTATTTTCATGCCTTCGATATAGACTGTGTTTCTTTTTTTAAAATTTTATTTGGAAATAATTTCGAACTTATAGAAAAGTAGCAAGATGAAGGGTAGTACAAGGAACATCCATTTACCCTTTACCCAGATTCACCTCTTGCTAATACTTGATCCCATTTACTCTGTCTAGACAATATTTTTTTGAGCTATTTGGGAGTAAGCTGCATTCATCGTGGCACTTGATTCCTAACTACTTCGCGGTACATCTCCTCATGCTAGGAAACTTGCACAACCACGGTCCACATTATCAACATCAGCTATCGCTCCAGGAAGCTGTGTCTAGGTCTGCAGGCCTCTTGAAGGCTGGTGCGCTAATGTTCTATCTATCACTTGTCTCAGCAAAGGGGATTACGGCTTGTGGCTCTTAAGTCCCAGACTCCTGCCTGCATCCCTTTGCCATCCATCAGAGACCTGCACAGTAGTGGGGTGCTGGTTCCCAGGGCTTCCAAGACCAAGAGCCCTGTCTGCTTCCCCGTCTTGGGCAGAGCTGAGCTTCCCAATCCTTTCTTCTCCAGCTCCCCATCTCTGTTTTGTCTTGAGAACATGGAAGAGGATCTTCTGATGAGGTGGGCAATCTAGCATTGCTTTCCACGCTAGATGTCCTAATTCCATGATTCTGCATCCTGTTCCCCAATGCCCATGATGTTATTTAATGTGGCAACAATGGAGTGACTGTGGTCACTGCAGATCCCATCCTTCACTCAGGTCCAAGCATCCGAGTGCATCAGAGGGCCATGGTAAGAACTGCTCCGGCTCCAGAATACCTGGATCTGAGACCAAATGTCAGACGCTGGTTCCTAGGCTGGCCTCGTGTAGAGCTGAGTTTGTCCCAGTGGCACCTCTCCCTGACTCATCACAACCCCTGCTTCAGGTCAGCGTGTCAGACTGACAGCAGTGAAGAGGTTGAGTTAAGAGTTGGGCCACGTTCGTTCGTTGGTAGCTCAGATGCCCTCTGGAAAAGCACGAGATGATTCTATTCCAGCTGCTGAAATCCCTTACATCGTCTTCAGAAACTTGCCTGCAGTCCATTTCCATAACTCATTCCCTTTGGAATAGATTATCTCCAAAACATGGAAAATTGGTGTCTTCCCCTTTGAAAGTGTGTGTACAGTCCTCAGCATCTGGAGCTGGCTGAAAGTCCCTGAGTCGTTTGACCCAAGTGGGAAAGGCCGGCTCGCATGAAGATCATTCTAAATTGATGTCTTCTTCTATTATGTAATCCCAGGGGAGAGTGGGGGGATCTCATAGACTCCTGAACCATGTTTACAGCACAGAGGACACGTGTCTATTTATATACAAGCTCTATGCGTCTTAGACTGATTGTACCAGCAGGACTATTTTCATTCTTCTTCCAGCATCTTCCTGTAAGAGCAGAGGGCTTGGGCTGTCGTGCTGGGGAGTGGGGGTTCAATTGTCTGTAAAAGAGAACCACAGATCTCCCCAAATGTAAATCTTTCACATTGATGAATTTTTAATGGAAATCAATTTCCCTCCTCCAAATAAGCTTTTGACTTCTTAGAAGATAAAGACTGCTTACTGTTGAGTCCTAACATTGTATTTCCTTTCTTTTCCCCTTCTCCCTGGCCTGTCCAACCTGTTGGCAGCTGTCCATACCTGGCAGTGAAAATCACTCCTGCCATCCCTGCAGTCGCTGGCATCCTGTTCTTCTTTGTGATGGGGACCCTGCTCCGCACCAGCTTCAGCGACCCCGGAGTCCTCCCACGAGCCACGCCTGATGAAGCCGCTGATCTGGAAAGGCAAATAGGTAACACTGGAAGTCTGCCCATGGCCTCTGGTCACTTCCCGCCTGGGCCCAGCCACAGTGGGGAAGGCAGGCCAAGGGCTGTGCAGGAGGGGCTGAGCACTGGGAAGGAAGGAGGCCAGAAATCAGCGTTCCTTAGCTCGCTGGGTGGGCAGGATGAACTGAAGAAGAGGGGGCTGGAGGGACGGGTATCCTGGAGGCAGGACTGCTGGCCCAAGCGAGCAAAGCATCGCCTGTGAGCTGTGCTTCTGATGTTTCTTTGAAACCCAAGTGTTTGATTCCACTCTACGAAGCAGCCTCCACCCCGAAAGGTCTACAGTTGTAGCTTGCTGCACTTACTCCCTTTTGCAATCCTTGGAGCATGACCAGTCTCCATGATGTCAGTCTAGGACAGTTACATCTTAGATGACTTTCTTGTTTATCCAGCCTAGGATTGAGAATTTCCTTTATTTAAGTATAATAAACATGTATCTGTGGTATGTGTTGAGATGAATAGCTTCATTTTTCCTTAGATATTAAAACCTATACTAAAGTTTATTACAACCCATTTTGAAGATACTAAAACAGACCCTAATCCCTCACACAACAAACTTTTACATTTTTTTTTAATTAAAAAGAGAACTTTTTCTTGCTCTTAAAAGTTTGTGATTGTGAATGTGTAGCTTTGCTGTGGTGCTTTGGTAAATTTCACAGGCCCAGCAGAGGAGCTGTGATGATTCGGTGTGAACATAATGTTTAGACCTAAAAAATCACTTGGCAGAGATATTTCTCTTCCAGGATTCCTCCTATTCTATGGACTTTCCTTTGCAGCCTCCACTAAAGCTGGAGGGAGCTCCCTGTCTACAGTGTAAGAAGATAGAGCTGTGGATCTTGCTAAAAAAGTGCCTATTCTGGTCCTACCATTCCCCAAGAGCTAAAGCACAGCTTTGTCCTTCTCTCGACATCTGCCTTCATCCTTCATCTCTACTGCCTGGGAAGGGAGCAGTAAAATGGGAGTGTGTGGAGTGTGTGGTGTTGTTTGCTAGACTGCAGTTCTCTTGTGTCCTGAGGTAGGAAGGAGAGGGGAGGGAGAAGCAATGGCAGACAATCTCTTTCTTAGTCCCTGCATCATGGGATTCCAAGACAGGGCCTGCTAGTGCCTAATTTTAAGGCTCACATTTTATAGCACTTTAATCATTTGTCAGGCCCATCCATGGCTATCACTGCATTTTTTCCATATCTAAGCCACCCTGTAAGGAAAGCTTTATTATTACACCCATTTTGCAAATAAGGAAACAAAGTCCCCAACAGGGGCTTAAATGGGTGAAAGTGGCAGAGCTGGAGCCTTCAACCCAGGTTTCCAGGTTTTCAGCTTTCCAGGTTTCAGAACAGGTTTCACCTTGTTCTTTCCAGCTCGTTCCACCGCTGGGGAGAGAGAGGGAAGTCAAACCTAGTTTCCTTCAAAACTGTGTGGTTTATGGCCACAACACATGAGCAGGTAACTTGAAAATCCTCTTCCCAGTGCAAGAGCCCAACTCCCATACTGGGGGTGATGCAATTTCCTGCAGTGATCCCCATCTCCAGGTTAGTGGAAGTGCATCTGCAAAATCAGCATGATTAGGAACAGGCTTTCTGCCTTTCTTACAAAGTGGATGAGGCAGGGCACGGTGGCTCACACCTGTAATCCCAGCACTTTGGGAGGTCGAGGTGGGAGGATCACTTGAGGTCAGGAGTTTGAGACCAGCCTGGCCAACATGGTGAAACCCCATCTCTACTAAAAATAAAAAAAAAAATTAGCCAGGTGTGGTGGTGCAAGCCTGTAGTCCCAGCTACTGGGGAGGCTGACGCAGGAGAATCGCTTGAACCCAGGAGGCAGAGGGTTGCAGTGAGCCAAGATTGCACAACTGCACTCCAGCCTAGGCAACAGAGCAAAACTCTGTCTCAAAACAAAACAAAACAGTGAGATACTACTTCATACCCTCTAAGATGGCACTAATCAAAAAGACTGACAATGACAAATGCTGGTGATGATGTGGAGAAACTGGAACCCTTATACATTACTGGTGGGAATGTAAAATGGTACATCCACTTTGGAAAGCAGTTTCTCAAAATTCTCCAAAAGCTAAACACCATTCCTATATGACCCAGCAATTCCACTCCTAGATATGTCCGCACAAAGACTTGTATATGACTATTCACAGCTGCATGAAACCTAACAACCCATATGTCCATCAAATGTGTTTTATATATATATATATATAAAAAATGATATATATATGACAATATATATATATCATATATATCGATGATCGATATGTGTTATATCCATACAATGGGATTCCATGAAGCAATAAAGGGGAAGAAAAGTATTGATACAGGCTACAACATGGATGAACCTTAAAGACATTTGCTAAGGGAAAGAAGCCAGATACAAAAGACTATGTAGTGTGTGATTTCACTTGTATAAAATGTCCAAGAAAGGACAAATCTTTACAGACAGAAAGGAGATTAGTGATTTCCTGGGGCTGGGAGGGTAGGAGTGCAGGTTGACTGCACATGACAGGAAGGAGCTTGTTGGGATTATGAACATGGTCTAAAATTAGGTCATGATGATGGTTGCACAATGCAATAAATTCACTACAGGTCACTGAATTGCACACTTTCTATGGTAACTGCTGTGGTACATAAATTATAACTCTATAAAGATGTGAAAAAAAAGGAGGAGGAGGCCGGGCACTGTGGCTCATGCCTGTAATCCCAGCACTTTGGGAGGCCAAGGTGGGCGGATCACGAGGTCAGGAGATCAAGTCCATCCTGGCTTATACGGTGAAACCCCGTCTCTACTAAAAACACACAAAAAAATTAGGCAGGTATGGTGGCAGGCGCTTGTCGTCCCAGCTACTAGGGAGGCTGAGGCAGGAGAATGGCATGAACCCGGGAGGCGGTGCTTGCAGTGAGCTGAGATTGCGCCACTGAACTCCAGCTTGGGCGACAGAGCGAGACTCAAAAAATAAAAAAATTAAAAAGGAGGAGGAGGGTGGGAAGGGAGAGAGGAAAAAGATGGGGTAGAAGAAGCAGAAGGAGAAGAGGAAGAAGAGGGCTTTGGAGGTCCTCAGACATGGGTTTGAATCCTGGCTCACCCTTTCTCTAGTTGTGCGACTTAGGCGAGCGGTGCAGTTTTCTAAACCCTATCCCTCTGTGTTCTTCTCTGTGAAGCAGGAGTAATGGCATGGATCTTTTGAGGTTCTTGTCAGGATGAATGATTATAGGAAAAGTGCCTGGCACGTTGTAGATGTGTAGTAAAGGATTGTTTGTTGTTTTGTCTAATTCGTCTCTTTTCAGTTTTCTCTCCACCTTCTACGAATGTAGGTTCTCATAAAAAGCTACCTGAAGTGTGACAGGAATAAATGGCAGAGCTGGTACAATGTCTTTGGGTCTGCTGCCTGCCAGCTTAGCTGTGCCTCCTCCAGGCTGAGGAAGGAGTGCAGGCACCTGTAAGCTGGGCTCTTTTCCATCACCAATCTAACTCTTCATAAGGAGTCCTCCGGTATACTACTTGGCTTTGGAAGATAAGGTTGTTTCAGTGAAATCTTAACACATTTACGTTGTGCTATCTGGCTAAAGAAAGAAAAAATGAACCATTAGATTTGGAAACTTTTTATTGTTAGGGTTATTCATTCTAATTATCCATTGTAGATTTCTTCCTTATAGAAGCCCTAATGGCCCCTTGGAATCTGCCATCTGAGTAATTTATTGAAGATTTGCCAAGGATTTAAACAGCTTTCCCCTGTCTTCAAACTTCTGAGAGGAGTAGGTGGGGAGGAGGAGGGCTCTGGGCTTCAGAGTCTGTTTCAAGGCTCTTGAAATGCCTTACACTTCTTTCTTCTGAAAGAATGTTCCCGATGACTTAGGTTGCTGCTAAAAAGACATCAAAGAATAGCAGCAAGGGGCCAGGGAAGCAGGGGTCACTGGAGGCTTGCTTGGAAACTTCAGTTTCCAAAACTCAGTTTTTACAGTTCACCCAAGGATGATCTGATCCTAAGCAACTGATTTGGGGTTAGAAAAAAATGACAAATCCTGTACTAGAAATCACAGGATCAAAGCATTTAATTTCTATTAGGGATAGACCTTTCCAGTAATCAAAATAGGGGGAAGTATTTCACATTCCACAGGTTTCATCTCTTCCCACCCCCTCCACAGTCCTGACCCGATGCTGAGACGAAGGAAGTCAATGTGGAGAGTGAGTGAGTAGCTTTGGCTCCCAAAGCAAGGCTAGTGATTTAGGAAGCTCCTCCTTCAAGCCACAGTAACCCAGATACCATATACATGATGGATTTTGCTTGGTAAAGGTGGAACCAGATCAAAGGAAGCTGGTGGGCTTTTAAAAATTCACTTGCATTGTGGCAGAATCTGAAGACTGATTACCTCCACTCTGTACGTGTTGCTGACGTGGTGGAATGCCACTTCCCTAGGCAGTGGATGCACCCGTGTGTGTGTGCGTGTGTGTGCACGCGTGTGCGTGTGTGTGTTCCCTCTCTCCTTCCTCCTCCACTCCCTCCCCCTCCTTCTCCCCATCTTTGGTCAAATTCTCATCATCCAATAAATTTTCTTATAGTGCGTAGAACCAATCACCTTACTATTAGTAAAGCTTATCTTTTGTTATTTCCTAAATTAGTCCTTGAAAGAGTCTCTCGAGGAGATTTCTAGAAAGCACAGCACAGCAACTTCCTGACCCTGGGAAAGCCTGGATTTGTCAGGGACACAGTCCCAGCCCATCCTAAACAGAGCATCTCCTGGGAAGACTTCCACAGCCACAGGAAGTTTTGACCCAATGATCTGACTTGCTGGGCTTTTGAAAACCCCATCAAAGATATCTTAATTCTGTGTTTAAGAGTAGAAACATTTTAATTGGAATTTTAACGACACTAACGGATTTTTGTTGGAGAAAATGCTTTCTGAGGAAAAGACTAAGTCAATATAAGACCACAATTTTCTGTATTGCACAAATTATTTCCACTTGTTTTCATTTACATTGTTATTTCACTAAAATTCTTTTTATTAGAGTAATTTCTTCTCTGCATAAAGTTTATAACTAAGATTTTTCACTTATCAGTATTATGAAAGCTGCCATTATGAATTTTTTACTAGAACTATTATTTCTACTAAGACAAATTTTTTTGTGATTTGATTTTTTACCATATGCAGTTTTGGGGGTTTTTTGTTTGGGTTTTTTTTTTTTTTTTTAGGCAATGTTAATTTCATTTTCTGTTGTCAATATTCACCATAAAATTGCTTCAAAGTTTGATGGTTTCATTGATTTGGTTTCATTGATTTTTGCCTAATGAGTAATCTACTGGCTGTGATTCATTTGTGATTGAATCTTCATACACTGTGCAGTCGCTTTGTGTACTGTATACTAGTTGTCCATAGTGTTGAATATACACCCCTCTCCACCCCCAAAACATTGGCAGGGTCAAAATAGCTGGCATTACAGGTGGCTAATTTGATTGCTTTTTGCCAGTTTTCTTTTCAGAAGGTAAGATTTTCTGACCATTTCCTCCAATTCATATTTGTATCTTTTTACTCACCTCCAATATCACCACAATTCACACTTTGTATAGTTTTTTTTGTTTTTGTTTTCTTTTGTTTTTTGCAGTGGCCCTTTTAGCCTCTCATGCACTCTGACGAGGCCGCAGAGCTCCGTGCAGAGTGGATTGCACCGGCCAGTGTGTGCGTCCTTGCTGCTTCTCCCATCCTCCCTCCCTACTGCTTTCCGCCCTGTTCTTGTTTTTTGTTGTTGTTGTTTTTTGTTTGTTTGTTTGTTTTTAGATGGAGTTTTGTTCCTGTTGCCCAGGCTGGAGTGCAATGGTGTGATCTCGGCTCACCACAACCTCTGCCTCCCAGGCTCAAGCAATTCTCCTGCCTCAGCCTCCCGAGTAGCTAGGATTACAGGCATGCGCCACCATTCCCAGCTAATTTTGTATTTTTAGTAAAGATGGGTTTTCTCCCTGTTGGTCAGGCTGGTCTTGACTCCTGACCTCAGGTGATCTGCCCGCCTTGGCCTCCCAAAGCGCTGGGATTACAGGCGTGAGCCACTGCACCTGGCATCTGGCCTGTTCTTGACGGTCACTGTGATGCCGCCTCAGTAGCCTTTGGACTTTCTCCTGCACCACCAGCTTAAGCACTTACCTGTGCGCATGAAATGAAATATTCCCCGTGCTTTTCCCATGTGTCTGTGTGATGAGTCTGCTGGGCCCTGATGAACAGGCTGGACAGTGTTCATGGCTGTTGTTGATGAAGCGTCTCTCCCTGTGTGGGATGTGGCCACGCCGTGGCATTTGCCCACCATCTGTATTTTGTTACACCGGTGAGGATGCCAGTGCTAGGGAGGAAAGGGGTTTGCCAGAGGTCACTTGGCCAGAGCTGGGAGTCCAACGCCCACTCATCTGATATCACACCCTGTGCTCTGACCTGCTGCACGGTCTTGCCCACCTCCTGCTGCCTGGGGAGCCAGGCCCTGAGCAAGCCATGCTTGGCTCCCTGCAGCAGTGGCACTTCCCCTTCCCATGGACCACATCATCTCTCCCCAGTGCAACCTCGAGCTTTGAAACAGAAAGCCGTGCTTAGCATGCTGTGGCTCGAAGACCTGGTTCTCAAATCCTGGGCTCAAGTGGGTGGAGCAGGAAGAACTTCAGGGAATTTCTAGACAATCTAACTCCCCTCTTAGAGCTTCTTGAAGATTCAGGGGCCTTTTTCTAGTGGGACTGTCATTGGTGTCTAGATGTTCTGTGATGTTTGTGGCAATGGAGAGCGGGGGAGTCCCATCATGTCTGACATACCTTCTGGAAGAGACAAAGTCTTCTAAAAAAGGACATCCTAGAAAAAAATGTAGCTTCCTTGTCTGGGGGGAGTGTTAGAACCATCTAGAGTGCACAGATGCCAGGAAGTGGGGCAGCGAGGCTCCTGCACAAGGCCCGAGTGGCAGCTTGGGATGTCGAGATTTCGATGTCCCTTTAACAAGAAACTCCAGCCTGGGAGAGCTGGAAACCAGATGTCACAACTCAGAATTATGGTATTTGGGGAAATACCACAAGATTTTGAAGGGTCTGTTTCTAAGGGAAGGAGGGGGCCAGAGATGTTTTTCCACAGGATTTGGAAGGATGTGTGGTTTTCATCCGGGACATTCAAGGAAGCCTGTGTTATTTATTTTTTCTATGGAAATCCAAACTTCTGGGAATGTACCATGTGTTGGCATTGAAGCCATTCTCTGATGCAAACATATTTCCTTGATTTTGAAGTTGGCGACATTACTATACACTGATTGGCATGGGGACTTAGGACGACAGCTCTAGAAAGCTGTCTTGTGTCTCCTCTCTGCTGGTGGACGTCCTTCACAGAATTGTCTTCTTGGTCCTCTAGAGAGCTTTGTGGGTGGAAAGTGGCATTTTCCTCCTTACAGGAAGAGAAATTGAGAGAAGGGGGTTATTTAACTTGATGAGATCACACTTTTGTGCTCAGCCTGCGCTGAGCTTAGGAATGTGAATTCCTGAGTTATAGGCATTCTAGAGAGACGACAGCATCACATAGTCATTCTAGCTAGTGACCACAGCGTCATACAGACACTCTAGAGAGACCACAGCATCACACAGACACTCTAGAAATACCACAGCATCACACAGACACTCTAGAAATACCACAGCATCACACAGACACTCTAGAAATACCACAGTATCACACCAGACACTCTAGAGAGACCCACAGCATCGACACCAGACAGCTCTAGTAGAGACGGCACATGCATCACACAGACACATCCCTAGGAGACCACAGCGTCAACATAGACACTCTTGAGAGACCACAAGCCGTTCACACAGACACTCTAGAAATACCACAAGTGTCACACACTCTAGAGAGACGCACAGCATCACAGCGACACTCTAGAGAGAACCACAGTAAATCACATCAGACACTCTAGAGAGACCACAGCGTCACACAGACACTCTAGAGTGACCACAGTGTCACACAGACACTCTAGAGAGACCACAGTGTCACATAGGGATTCTAGCGACCGCAGCGTTTCCCATCCTGAATGGCCCTCTTTGTGTAGTTTGAGTCCCTGTGTAAAGATGTGAAATCACCTCTGTAGAACTGATGAACTCCTCCTTAAAGCCAGGATACCACTTCTTTTCAGGTAAGGGGAAGTCTCTCTTTCTCTTGCTACACCAATGTCACTTTCTTTAGAGTTTGTGTTAAGCCAGTGTGATGATGGCATACAGCCATGTTGATATGCTCTGCTAAAAAACAGAATGTACTGTGATTATAATCATTTCTTATATACGGGGCCATGGAAGGGGAAGGATGATGGCATAACCAGTGTGAGGAGAAGGTCACCCTGAGGGCAAGGAACACAGAGGCTGCGGCAGAGCGGAGGAGTAAAGGACCAAGCGGCATGAAAAGGTTAGAAAACTTGAGACAACGCGCATGGTTCAAGAATACAGTCAAAGCAAGGAGCGAGTGGTCTGGAGCATGTGAATGAAAATTCCAGGCCCACCCCTACCCAGCCAAGGGCATCAAGAAAGTTGATGACATGTGGGTCTGTCCATCTCTCACAACAGCTTTCTGTGGCCCCTCCCTTCCTCCTGGGGTGCTGGCCACTGCAGGGCTCTGAGTCATGGGACATTCCAGCTTAAAGGGACCTCAGCAGTCATGGATGTCATCCTGGACAACTCCCTTGGTTTACAGATGAGTAAACTGAGACTCAGAGACAGGTGCAACCCCACCCACTGACAACAGAGCCAATCAGTGACAGGCCTGGGACCCTGGCGGGGAGTCTGGTTCCAAGTCCAGGTACTATATAGCTCTCCTTTGATTTTCTGGCTTCTGAAACGGAATCTCTAAATCCTTGCTACTCAAACGGAGGTCCACGGAAGAGCAACGTCAGCGTCACCGGGGAGCTTATTAGAAATGCAGACTCTTGGGCCCTGACTCACCTGGTAAATCAGAATCTGCATTTCAACAAGACCACAGGTGAGTCACCTGAACATGAGAAGCACAGCCCTGGGGCCTTTCCACATCCCGCCTGTGACCTTCCTCTACAGCATAGCCTCTGCGTCCTCTCCACTGCAGCTCCCAGGACTGCCGTATTTTCAGGAGTTTGGCTAGCTACAAGTTCCTCTACTTTGAGTATTCTGTTTAATCACCTCCCTCCCCACAGTGCCTGTTAGATAAATGGCGTCTTATTCCTTATCATTACGCATTTAAAATAACCATATGAACTTACTCTGTGACTTTGAGAAGTGTGTTGACTTCTTGGGGCCTTAATTTCAGTGTCTGTAAAATAGGCCCACTGAGTGCAAAGAGCCATTCCAGCATTATCATCCTGTGATTCTAGAAATAAACGCCTCTTTCTCCTTTGCTTGCTTATGAAAATCTGGGAACCTAAACACTTTAGAAGATTATTTAGACAGTTCCACTGCTTAAACAGAAGAAATGACGTCTTCTGTTAATTTTAAAATGCAAAACTCCGTGTACACCCATGGAAATTCAACACGCAAACTATAGGTACTGCAAAATAAGATATTTCAATGACTCACTGGAATATTACTATCATTAGTACTTTAACTGGCGTATTTGGGAGGATAAAGCAAGATGATGGAACAGTAGCTCTTTCGAGTGAGGGAGTGGGTCCGTCAGTTGGGTTTTAGAAGGAAGCCAGAGATGAAACCCCTCATCCAGAATCGGCAGGGCGGCCGGCACGTTGGGCAGAATAATCTCTGGAACAGCCCTCTGCAGTGGATGTGCTGGGCATGAGGAGGAGGGGAGGCCAGATGGGCTTTTCAGGAGAAAAATCCCCCTGGAGGACGTTAATCAGGGAGTGGGCAGCCTCTTTGTGCTTGGGAAGTGGGAGGCATTTTTACTCCAAGGGTGGAAGTAGCATGAAAGGCAGCTCAGGAACAAAAGGAAACAAAGGGCTCAAT
This sequence comes from Rhinopithecus bieti, assembly GCF_001698545.2. Lineage (NCBI taxonomy): Eukaryota > Metazoa > Chordata > Mammalia > Primates > Cercopithecidae > Rhinopithecus > Rhinopithecus bieti. Next base: position 4,011,240 of record NW_016810571.1, read on the forward strand.
GAGGACGGAGGAAATGGACCAAGGCAAGGAGGTGTGGCGGGACCTGGTTGGGAGGAGACCGACCAGGGAAAGCTGAGCAGGTGCAGCGGCATGGAAAAGAGTCCCAGCCACACTGAGCCTGAGAGGGGACTTAGAGAGCAGGGGCTGCGGCCTCAGAAGCCAGGCCTTCCCTGCAGAGCCTCTCAGGGACAGCTTGTTTCCTCGTGGCCCCAGGAACCTTCCACACCCTGCCTCATAATAGACATCTGCAAGTTTTTGGTGGCTGGAGTTGTGACTGGGGATCCGATCTAACCTAGAGTCATCTGCCAAACCACACACTCAGAGTGTCCTTGAATACCCCTCACACCTCATTGTTAAAATTATTCAGGACATTTGTTAAAACATGAAGGCAGACTTTATTCAGGGAGACCATGCAGGGTCATAGGGACCAGTGCAGTGGGGTTTGCAGTAGGGAAGAGGTGTTGGGCTCCACTCCAAATACAGCAAGAAACAGTGGGAATTTACAGCCAAGGAGCAGAGTTGGGGGCAGTGGATGGAAGACTACCAAAAGGAAGCCTCAGGGGTGAGGGGGCTTCTGGCTAAACCAAACGAACTGGATTCCAGCCGAAGGCAGGCCAGGGTGGTCAGAGATTCCCTGGGGGACAGTGGGGATGAGGAACCCCATCAAGTAGCAAAGGGGATCAGATAGGGAGGGTGAGGGTTCTGGCTAACCTGACTCAGCAGGACTTTTGCTAAAATGGGGGATTGCAGAAACAGACATGGAAGCCCCCAAATCAGAGCCTCGCTGGGAAGAGCACTCAGAGATGCCTGACTAGAGTTTGGCAAGAATGGGATCTTCCTTATCACGGATGCCTCCATGTCATCCACGTGTTCACACACTGTGAACACAGGACTTTGTTGAGGTGTCCTCTTTAGGGTCCACCACATTGTGAACATAGGACTTTGTTGAGGTGTTGTCTTTGGGGTCCACCACACTGTGAACATAGGACTTCATTGAGGTGTTCTCTTTGGGGTCCGCCACTCTGTGAACATAGGACTTTGTTGTGGTGTCCTCTTTGGGATCCACCACACCATGAACATAGGACTTTGTTGAGGTGTCCTCTTTGGGATCCACCACA
>NW_016810572.1:0-295 GCF_001698545.2 Rhinopithecus bieti
CATGCACACATACACACACATACACACATACACACACACATGCACACATACACACACACATACGTGCACACACACACACAGCACACACACACACACACACACACACACACACACACACACACACACCACACACACACACACACACACACACACACCACACACACACACACACACACATCACACACATACACACATACACACATACACACATACACACATACACACACACACACATACACACACACACACACGCACACACACACACACACGCACACACACACACACACACACACAC
>NW_016810573.1:0-1800 GCF_001698545.2 Rhinopithecus bieti
TTGGGAGGCCGAGGTGGGCAGATTACGAGGTCAAGAGATCAAGACCATCCTGGCCAACCAACGTGGTGAAACCCCGTCTCTACTAAAATACAACAATTAGCTGGGCGTAGTGGTGCATGCCTGCAGTCCCAGCTACTTGGGAGGCTGAGGCAGGAGAATCGCTTGAACCCAGGAGGCAGAGATTGCAGTGAGCCGAGATCACGCCACTGTACTCCAGCCCAGGTGACAAAGCGAGACTCCGTCTCAAAAAAAAAAAGGAAAAAAAAAAAATGATGGACTGGGCCTAGCGCCTCACACCTGTAATCACAACACTTTGGGAGGCCAAGGTGGGAGAATCGCTTGAGCCTGGGAGCTCAAGACCAGCCTGGGCAATACAGTAGGACTTCAGGTCTACAAAAAAATTACTAAAAATTAGCTGAGGCCAGGTGTGGTGGCTCATGCCTATAATCCCTGTGGGGAAGTTGAACCCAGGAGTTTGAGACCAGCCTGGGCAACCTGGTGAAACCCTGTCTGTACCAAAAATACAAAAAAATTAGGCCGGGCGCGGTGGCTCAAGCCTGTAATCCCAGCACTTTGGGAGGCCGAGGCGGGCGGATCTCGAGGTCAGGAGATCGAGACCATCCTGGCTAATATGGTGAAACCCCGTCTCTACTAAAAAAATACAAAAAACTAGCCGGGCGAGGTGGCGGGCACCTGTAGTCCCAGCTACTCGGAAGGCTGAGGCAGGAGAATGGCATGAACCCGGGAGGCGGAGCTTGCAGAGATCCAGCCACTGCACTCCAGCCAGGGCGGCAGAGCGAGACTCCGTCTCAAAAAAAAAAAAAAAAAAAAAAATTAGCCAGGGGTGGTGGTATGTATCTGTGGTTCCAGCTACTTGGGAGGCTGAAGTGGAAGGATTACTTGAGCCCAGGAGGCAGAGGTTGCAGTGAGGTGAGATCACACCACTGCACTCCAGCCTGGGTGATGGAGCAAGACCCTGTCTCAAAAAAAAAAAAATGATGAAGTGACAGTGCCAATAGTCCTGCTCTCACACTCTCAATGCTCTTTCCTTCCTGGGAATCCAGGGTTTCCACCCAGTTGTGGTTGTGCAGCCAGATGCCTGGACAGAGGACAATGGCTTCCATGGTAAGGTGCCTGCATGTACCTGTGCTATATGGGGTCCTTTTGCATGGGTTTGGTTTACCACTCATTACCTGGTGCTTGAATAGCACAGTTATTAGCACATTTTGAATATTTGTTGAAGGAATGGCTAAAATGTCTTTTTGACGTTTTTATTGTTTGTTTTATATTGTAAAAGTAAGACATGAACTGTTTCCATGGGGTGGGAGTAAGATATGAATGTTCATCACAAAAATATAAATCAAGGCCAGGGATGGTGGTTCATGCCTATAATTCCAGCACTTTGGGAGGCCAAGATGGAGGCCAAGGTGGGAGCCTAGGAGTTTGAGACCAGCCTGGGCAACATAAGGAGACTTCATCTGTACAACAAATTTAAAAAGTAGCTGGGTCTGGTGGCAGATGCCTGTAGTCGCAGCTACTTGGGAAGCTGAGGTGGGAGGATCACTTGAGCTCAGGAGGTCGATGCTACAGTGAGCCGCGATCATACCACTGCACTCCAGCCTGGGGAACACAGTGAGACTGTGTCTCAAAAAGAAAAGAAAAAGTATAAATTTACACAAAAACAGTAAAATAATCCCAGTAATTCCACTACTTGGAGATGATCACCATAAAATTCCACCAGGCATATGTGCATATATATACACATGTGTATTTTATATTTATTTATTTTTTTTTTTTTTT
>NW_016810574.1:0-1025 GCF_001698545.2 Rhinopithecus bieti
GAAAAGGTTAACATTTCCCCAAGATGCCTTTATTTCTGTATATATTTTTTCTTTTTTTTTTTCTTTTTTTTTCTTTTTTCTTTTTTTATTTTTTTGAGACGGAGTCTCGCTCTGTCGCCCGGGCTGGAGTGCAGTGGCCGATCTCAGCTCACTGCAAGCTCCGCCTCCCGGGTTTATGCCATTCTCCTGCCTCAGCCTCCGGAGTAGCTGGGACTACAGGCGCCTGCTACCTCGCCCGGCTAGATTTTGTATTTTTTTAGTAGAGACGGGGTTTCACCGTGTTAGCCAGGATGGTCTCGATCTCCTGACCTCGTGATCCGCCCGTCTCGGCCTCCCAAAGTGCTGGGATTACAGGCTTGAGCCACCGCGCCCGGCCTTCTGTATATATTTTTTCAATTGCAACTTAGAAGTTTTGCCATCCCTGGTTCTATGGTAACTAAATTACAGTGAGTGAGGTGCGGAACTGGCTTGAAGAGGCTTGAGAAAGGTGATTGTTAGCATCTCTTCTCAGCTTCTCAGCTTCCGTGATGTTACATATACAGTTTGAAATCTGCCTGGTGGGAGTATTTACATCATGAAGAATGGAAAATGGTACAAACCAGGGCTTTAATTTTTAGGCAAACCATTTTACTAGTTCACTAAAGATTACGGCCGAATGTGGTGGCTAATGGCTGTAACTCCAGCACTTTGGGAGGCCAAGGGGGGCGCAACACAAGGTCAGGAGATCAAGACCAGCCTGGCCAATATGGTGAAATCCTGTCTCTACTAAAAATACAAAAATTAGCCAGTGTGGTGGCAGGCGCCTACAGTGCCAGCTACTCGGGAGGCTGAGGCAGGAGAATAGCTGGAACCCGGGAGGCGGGATCATACCACTGCACTCCAGCCTGGGTGACAGAGTAAGATTCCGTCTCAAAAAAAAAAAAAAAAAAAAAAAAAAAAAAAAAAAAAAAAAAAAAAAAAAAAAAAAGATTAGGATCCATGAGGAAAAATGAAATATCAAGGTGCTTTTTACTTAATACAGGAGG
>NW_016810575.1:0-1775 GCF_001698545.2 Rhinopithecus bieti
ATTATGTCAAAAAAAAAAAAAAAAAAAGAGAGAGAGAGGCCATTGTTTTGGACTGAGCTCCTGCACTAGGATCCCATAGACCAAACCGATACATTATAGAGTCAATTGTTTCAGATGCTATGCAATCAAGCTGAACTTAGAAACAGGACAATTTTCGTAAAAACAAGAAATTCGCAGTAACCAATCATAAGAGGTTCAGCTGATCTGAGTCTACATGTTAAGAAAGTTCCCACTGTTTTAACCCTATAAGGAAAGTAACCTAATGTTAACCAATCCACCTTTTGCACTATGCTATTCCCTTGTTCCTACAAAGCCTACCTTACACTCTGCCACACACAGCAGAGTACCTTTCTGTTTTTTAGATGGGATGCTATTTAATTCATGAATCCCCAATTAAAGACAATTACAATTATTAAACTCAGTTTGTTGAATTTTTGGTTGACAGTTCATAGCATATACTTTGGAAGTAAAAAGTTTTCAGTTTAAATTCTAGCCATAACATTTATTAGCGATGTGACCTGGAAAAGTACTTAACCATTAAATATCTCTTAAGATACTTAAAATAAATACTTAATATTAGCAGATTTCTTTTAAATGATATGTCTATCTTCAATATTTGATATATGTTAAAATTTAGTGTATTTTAGCTGGTTCAGTTGTAGAAAATCTAGAATTTTCATTATTGAAAACATAATTTTGCTTTGATTATCATACTTTCTTGTCAGAGAAGGCCCACCCTACCCCTCTAATATGCAAATACACTTCCTTCTGGGTTATCTCAGTCATGTTTCTCCCAGCCATCAATTATATTCATCAGTGATATCCTTCTGTCCTTGGCTGGACACAGCGGCTCATGCCTGTAGTCCTAGCACTTTGGGAGGCCGAGGTAGGTGGATCACCTGAAGTTAGGAGTTTGAGACCAGCCTGGCCAACATGGTGAACTCCTCTCTCTACTAAAAATACAAAAATTTGCTGAGCATGGTGGTGCCTGCCTATAATCTCAGCTACCCAGGAGCCTGAAGCTGGAGAACCTCTGGAACCTGGGAGGCGGAGGCTTCAGTTAGTGGATAGCCTGCCACTGCACTCCAGCCTGGGCAGCAGAGCCAGACTCTATCTCAAAATAAAATAAATTAAAATAAAATAAAAAATATTCTTCTGTCCTTAAATTCTCATTGCTTCCATTTCTACCACTGAAGTGAAACCTGAATTCTTTTTTGAACACTTTTACAACCACATTATTTTCCCGTGATGCCTGAAACAATCTTCATAAGTCTTATTTTAAGCTAAAACAATACTTCTATATTGGCTAATTAGTTTAGTACCAGTTGAATATACAGTTAAAAATTGTAATATCTGAAATACTATTTTTTTTTCTTTGAGACGAAATCTCGCTGTGCAGCCCAGTCTGGAGTGCAGTGGTGTGATCTCAGCTCACTGTAACCTTCGCCCCCCAGGTTCAAGTGATTCTCCTGCCTCAGCCTCCTGAGTAGCTGGGATTACGGGCGCACACAATCATGCCCAGATAATTTTTGTATTGTTTGTAGAGATGCTGTTTCACCATGTTGGTCAGCCTGGTCTTAAACTCCTGACCTCATGATCCGCCCTCCTTGGCCTCCCAAAGTGCTGGGATTACAGGTATGAGCCACCGTGCCTGGCCTAAAATACTGTTTCTAAACTAGAGCTGTGTGGATGTGGTCTTCATAGTCTGAGTTAAATAAATTTTAATCTTTTATGACAATCTGAAAACAATACTATACAGTTTTATCCCAGAAATG
>NW_016810576.1:0-667 GCF_001698545.2 Rhinopithecus bieti
AAAAAAAAAAAAAAGACAAAGTCAGATGATGAACCAGAATCATAGTCTTTTTCTGTAAATTCCTCTTTTCCACTTAACATTATTTTAATGAAATTTATCCATGTTTATACATTTAGGTCCAGTTCATTGATTTTCTCAGCCATATAGTATTCTACTGTTTGACTGCACTACAACTTACGAATCTGCCTTTTGTTGGCTCTACTTTTAGGTTGCTTGTTTTTTTATGTTATTAGCAGGCAATGCTTTTAGGAATCTCTTTCCACATATCTCCCTGTGAACATGTAATATTCTCTCTGGTATTTACTTAAAGGGGTACTGCTGGATTATAATATTTGTTCGTAACAATGAATATTTCCAAATTTTCCTAAATACTTTTTACCAATTTTTACTCCCACCAGCAATGTATAAAAGCCTCTCATGCTCTGCATTCTCACCAATACTTGGTCTTGCCAGACTTTAATTGAAGTTTGCGGGGGCGCGGTGGCTCATGCCTGTAATCCCAGCACTTTGGGAGGCCGAGACAGGCGGATCACGAGGTCAGGAGATTGAGACCATCCTAGCTAACACAGTGAAACCCCGTCTCTACCAAAAATACAAAAAATTAGCCAGCGTGGTGGTGGGTGCCTGTAGTCCCAGCTACTTGGGAGGCTGAGGCAGGAGAATGGCG
>NW_016810577.1:0-605 GCF_001698545.2 Rhinopithecus bieti
TTCCACATTTATATGGCTTTTTTTCCGCTTCAGATTCACATCTAGTCAACCTGATCTATTAGTCTTTCAGCTAAGTATTTTGAAGCATTTAATTCAGACAGTAGTATTGTCATTAAATGGCTCTTCAGCATGTCCCCAAATAGAAATACTAATAAGTTTAACTATTGTTTGGAGGATTAAAATTAAGACCAAAATGGTCAAATACAATTACTACTACATTTCACTTTCTGGCAGTTGGTAAATTAACTTTCTTTGATAGTGATCTTGGGAATTATCATTAGCACCCTGAGAAAACACCCTGTATAGTTTTCTCATTCTTTATAAAAACATCCTTATGAAATGGGGAATTACTAATACAAAGATTAAGGGATGTATAATTCACAAAATGGTTAAAAATAACACCTTTGTTAGCCTGAGGGTGTGTGTGGAAGACAGAAGACACAGGCCCCACCTCCGATGCCTTGGTCACAATGTTAATAGCTAATTGCCTTTGAAGCTGTTTTAGTTCTTTTTGATCTCCCATTCAGCTATCTTTGTCTCCCCTAGGAGTTGTTTGTGTGAATTACTTCTCAGTGTCAAATGCTTAATTGATCCCAAATAATGCA
>NW_016810578.1:0-654 GCF_001698545.2 Rhinopithecus bieti
ATTGTGAATAGTGCTGCAATAAACATACGTGTGCATGTGTCTTTATAGAATGATTTATAATCCTTTGGGTATATACCCAGTAATGGGATGGCTGGATCAGACTGTATTTCTCATTCTAGATCCCTGAGGAATCGCCACACTGTCTTCCACAATGGTTGAACTAATTTACAATCCAGCCAACAGTGTAAAAGCGTTCCTATTTCTCCACATCCTCTCCAGTATCTGTTGTTTCCTGACTTTTTAATGATTGCCATTCTAACTGGCGTGAGATGGTATCTCATTATGGTTTTGATTTGCATTTTTCTCTAATGACCAGTGACGGTGAGTTTTTCATGTTTGTTGGCGACATAAATGTCTTCTTTTGAAAAGTGTCTGTTCATATTCTTTGCCCACTTTTTGATTATTTCTTGTAAATTTGTTTAAGTTCCTTGTAGATTCTGGATATTCGCCCTTTGCAAAAACTTTCTCCCATTCTGTAGGTTGTCTGTTCACACTGATAGTTTCTTTTGCTGTGCAGAAGCTCTTTAGTTTAATTAGATCCCACTTGTCAATTTTAGTTTTGCTTTTGTTGCCATTGCTTTTGGTGTTCTAGTCATGAAGTTTTTGCCCATGCCTACGTCCTGAATGGTATTGCCTAGGTCTTCTTCTAGGGTT
>NW_016810579.1:0-657 GCF_001698545.2 Rhinopithecus bieti
GGAGCATGCAACCTACATCCCTCGCATGCCAGTTCACAGGAGGATTTGTGCTCAGTTCACAGAAGGATTTGTGCTCCTGTGAGACTCTAATGCCCTGCTGATCTGCAGGAGGTAATGCCAGCAATGGGGAATGGCTGTAAAAACAGATGAAGGTAGGCTGGGTACGCTGGCTCATGCCTGTAATCCCAGCACTTTGGGAGGCCAAGGCGGGCGGATCATCTGAGGTCAGGAGTTCGGGACCAGCCTAACCAACATGGAAAAACCCCATCTCTACTAAAAAACACAAAAATTAGCTGGGCATGGTGGCCCATGCCTGTAATCCCGGCTACTCAGGAGGCTGAGGCAGGAGAGTCACTTGAACCCAGGAAGCGGAGGTTGTGGTGAGCCGAGATCCTGCCACTGCACCCCAGCTTGGGCAACAAGAGCGAAACTGTCTCAAAACAAAAGAAAACAAAAAAAAAAACAGATGAAGGTTCACTTGCTTGCCCATGGCTCACCTTCCGCTGTGCACAGTTTCCTAACAGGCCACAGACCAGTACTGATCCATGGCCTGGGGATTGGGGACCCCTGCTGTGTGTGTGTGTGTGTGTGTGTGTGTGTGTGTGTGTGTGTGTGATGGAGTCTTGCCCTGTCGCCCAGGCTGGAGTGTAATGTCAC
>NW_016810580.1:0-988 GCF_001698545.2 Rhinopithecus bieti
GTATAAATATATATATAAAATCCATCCATTAGAACACTATCCTACCTGCCAACTGGTTTCTCAGCCCATCCCATCCTACACAATCTTTTATTCCTTCCTCTCTTCATTTATTTAACAAATATTTATTGTATAACCTATTAAATGTAAAAGGGTAGCCTGAATTATGAATTGTGGCATTAACTGAATTGAAAAAATCTAATTCCAATTAGTGAATCAAATTATTATACATGTATTCCTTGAAATATTACATAGCCATTAAAATAATGCTATGATTTTAAAAAATTTCATAGATTAAATTGGAAAAGGATGGATTTCTGGGTGGCTGATGACCACGCTGGCTATATAGTAATCAGTTTCCCAAAAGGTCATCCCCAAACTCGAAGGAATAGCTTCACAGCTATAAAAATTCCACACAGACCAGGCGCGGTGGCTCACGCCTGTACTCCCAGCACTTTGGGAGGCCGAGGCGGGCGGATCACGAGGTCAGGAGATTGAGACCATCCTGGTTAACACAGTGAAACCCCATCTCTACTAAAAATACAAAAAATTAGCCGGGCGTGGTGGTGGCACCTGTAGTCCCAGCTACTCAGGAGGCTGAGGCAGGAGAATGGCGGGAACCCGGGAGGTGGAGCTTGCAGTGAGCAGAGATCTCACCACTGCACTCCAGCCTGGGCCACAGAGCGAGACCGCGTCTCAAAAAAAAAAAACAAAAACAAAAAAACCCAACAAAACACACACACACACCCCCAAACCCTTGCATTACTTAAAGGCAGACTGTGAGTTGAGGGAGAAAAATTAACAAGTGCCAGGACTACAACTTCTCACACACCTGCTCCATCACAGGCGTTATGGTAAGCAAAGGCCATGGGAAGGACGGATGAGGAGATTCAGTGAGAAGCCACTTAAGGAATGGACAAAAGTAATGCGGGAAATAATGAATAACAAGGAAATGAAGAACAAGGAAATGAATAACAAGGAAATGAAGAAC
>NW_016810581.1:0-1165 GCF_001698545.2 Rhinopithecus bieti
AGAATTTCTTACCAGTCAGATTTCTGACTTCTCTCTCTCTCTCTGCACATGTTGAATGAATGGAAAAACAAAACAAAACAAAACAAAAGCAAAAACAGTCCGCGTGAGGTGGCTCATGCCTGTAATCCCAGCACTTTGGGAGGCCGAGGCGGGCAGATCACCTGAGGTTGGGAGTTTGAGACCAGCCTGACCAACATGAAGAAACCCCCTCTCTACTAAAAAAAAAAAAAAAAAAAAAAAAAAATTACCCGGGCAGGGGGGCCTGGCCCTGAAACCCCACCTACCCGGGACACTGAGATGGGAGAATTGCCTGAACCTGGGAGGCGGAGGTTGCAGTGAGCTGAGCCACTGCACTCCAGCCTGGGTGACAGAGCAAAAGTCTGTCTCAAAAAAACAAAATAACAACAAGAAAAAAAACAGTGTTTATCTCCTCTGAAATGTTTTGATTAATGCAAAAAAGAAGTCTAAGGTTAGGCCAGGGGTGGTGTCTCATGCCTGTAATCCCAGCACTTTGGGAGGCTGAGGTGGGCACATCACCTGAGGTCAGGAGTTCGAGACCAGCCTGGCTAACATGGTGAAACCCTGTCTCTACTAAAATAGAAAATTAGCCGAGCGTGGTGGTGTATGACTGTAATCCCAGGTACTCAGGAGGTTGAGGAAGGAGAATCGCTTGAACCCAGGTTGCAATGAGCCGAGATCGTGCCATTGCACCCCAGCCTGGACAACAAGAGTGAAACTCCATCTCAAAATAAATAAGTAAATAAAAGAATTAGAATTCTAAGTCTAGTCTTAAGCTGATGTACTTTGTGCCATTAATTCGTTTTCTGTGTCAAGGGGTACTTTAGGATAAAACATGGGTTTAGAACACCTGTAAGCCCGCTTTTCAAGACAGCCCAGCAAGCTGGTCAGAAACAAACAAAAAACTAGATGAAGTCTCCACGTTGTTTTATGTCCTTGGGAGCTTGACCTTTCAACCACGTGGCAGTACTTCCTCTTGGTCTCTGCCTTTCACAAGGAACAGGAATTTTAGGGTTCATGTCATAGTTAGCTCTAAAATCATATTAAATAGTTAAAAGCCTTTGCAAGCTGAAAATTAACTACTCTAGACTCCATCTGGGAAAGCAAATGGAGACTGCCCTGTGCTGTAGCTCTGTAGCTAAGCTCT
>NW_016810582.1:0-988 GCF_001698545.2 Rhinopithecus bieti
ACCCGTCTCGGCCTCCCAAAGTGCTGGGATTACAGGCTTGAGCCACCGTGCCCGGCACAACTATTTTCATAACAGTTACATTGTATTAGATATTACAAGCAATCTAGAGCTGATTTAAAGTAGATATGGGGATGTGCTTAGATCATACGCAAATATTATGCCATTTATTATATACGGGACTTAAGCATCCTCAGAGCTGGTATCCTCAGGGGGTCCTGGAACTAATCCCCCACAGATATCAAGGGACAACTGTACACTTGTACCACTCTCCCCCAACAACAGTAACTACAATTCTGATTTCTGTCACCATAAATTAGTTTTGCCTATTCTTGAGCTTTATATAGATGAAATCATTCATTGTGTACTCTTTGTGTCTTTTTTCTTCTTTGCTCAACATTTTGTCTGTGAGATTTATCCACATTGTTGTATGTAGCTGTAGTTGGTTGTTTTCCATTGCTGTACTTACATCACGATCTGTTTATCTATTTGTATTGTTTCCAGTTTGGGGCTATCATGAGTAAAGCTGCTATGAGCATTCTTGGTAAACATATTTGATCATTCCTCCTGGGTATATATCTAGGAACAGACTTGCTAGGCCATAGAATAAATATATGCACAGCTTTAGTAGATACTGTCACACAGTGTTTCAAAGTGGTCGTACCAACTTATCATGCACTAGCATTGTATGGAGTTCTAGTTGCTCTATGTCCTTACAAGGGCAGAGATTTTGTCTGGTTCACTACTTAGATCAATGCCTGGTATATTGTAGGTGCTCAATATATATTTATTGACTGACTTAGGAAGTGGGGAGCCATCAGCATTCTTGAGGTCCTGCTCTGGCCAAGGCGCTAACTTGCTGTGTGACTCTAAGCAAGTGACTCCCTTTCTCTGGGCTGTTTCTCTGTCTGCAGCACAAGGGGACCAGCACTAGGGACTTTATTTTCAGTGCCAGCTGGGTGCTATGAAAACTAGACACCTTGCCGGGCGC
>NW_016810583.1:0-657 GCF_001698545.2 Rhinopithecus bieti
TAGCAAAATGTTCCAAGAAGGGAAGGGTGGAACTCTGTGTGACGATGTCACACAGTAGAAAGCAATCTCTCAGAAAGCTTCTCTCTAGTTATTATCTAAGTGTATGTCCTTTTTCACCATGGGCCCCTATGGGCTTCCAAATGTCACTTTGCAGGTTCCACGAAGAGAATGTTAGCAAACTGCTTCCTGAGAACTAAGCTGTAACTATGTGAGAGGAATTCACAGATCACAAAGAAGTTTCTCAGAAAGCTTCTTTCACGTTTTAAACTAATGGTATTTCATTTATCAGCGGAGGCTTCAATGCGATCCAAAGAAGTCCTTCTCAGGTTCCTCAATAACAGTGATAATGGTCTGTTGCATGGAACATAAGTGCAACTCTGTGAGATGAATTCACACATCACCAAGAAGTTTCTAAGAAAGATTCTTTCTAGTTTTCTTCTGAGGATAATTCCTTTTTCACCATAAGCTTCATTGCGTTCAGAAGTTTCCCATTGCAGATTTGCAGAAAACTGTGTTAGTAAACTGAACACTGAAGAGAAACGTGTACCTTTGTGAGATGCATTCACACATCGAAATGTAGTTTCTCACAATGCTTCTTTCCTGCTTTCATCTGAGGATATTTCCTCTTCCCCATAGCCATCAAAGAGCTCCAAAATA
>NW_016810584.1:0-2114 GCF_001698545.2 Rhinopithecus bieti
CCACAGCTCATAGAGGCCTACAGTGAAAAAGGAAATAACCTCAGACAAAAACTGGAGAGAAGCTTTTCCACAAACGGTTTTCTCATGTGTGTATTCATATCATATAGTTTAACCTTTTTGTTGATTAAGCAGTTCGGCCTCACTGTTTCTGTGGTATCTGAGAGGATATATTTCAGAGCACATTGAAGCTTATGGTGAAAAAGGAAATATCCTCAGAATTGAACTAGAAAAAAGTTTTCTGAGCAACTGCTCTGTGATGGGTGAATTCATCTCACAGAGTTTTAGTTTTGTTTCCATTGAGCAATTTGGTAACATTATTTTTGTGGAATCTGCAAAGGGATATTCAGGAGCGTCTAGAGTCCAATGGCAGAAAAGGAAATATCTTGAGGTAAAAACTGCAGTGAAGCTTTATGAGAAACTCCTTTGTGATGTGTGCATTCATCTCATACAGCTAAACGTTTCTGTTGAGGGAGCACTTTGGTATCACTGTTTGGTGTCTGAGAAGGGATATTTGGGAGTGCATTGAAGCTTATGGTGGAAAAGGAAATATCCTCAGATAAACACTACAAAGAAGCTTCCTGAGAAACTGCTTTGTGATGGATCAATTTATCTCACAGATTTACATCATTCTTTTCGTGGTGAAGTTTGTTAGCACTGTTTTTGTGGAATCGGCAGAGGGATATTTGGCAGTGCATAGAGGCCTAAGGTGAAAAAAGAAAATTCTTCAGGTAAAAACTGGACAGAAGCTTTCAGAGAAACTCCTTTGTGATGTTTGCATTCAACTATTAGAGCTAAACGTTTGTGTTGAGGGAGCACTTTGGCATCACTGTTTTTGTGGTGTCTGAGAAGGGATATTTGGAAGCGCATGGAAGCCAATGGTGGAAAAGAAAATATCCTCATATAAAAACTAGAAAGAAGCATTCTTCGAAACCACTTTGTGATGTGTTAATTCATGTCACAGAGTTACACAACTCTTTTCATGGAGCAGTTTGGTAACACTGTTTTCATGGAATCTGCAGTGGGATATTTGGGAACTCATTGACGCCTATAATGAAAAGGAAATATCCTCAGATAAAAACTAGAAAGAAGCTTTCTCAGAAACTGCTTTCTACTGTGTGAATTCATCTCACAGATGTGCACCATTCTTTACATTGTGCAATTTTCTAACAAAGTTTTCGGGGGATCTACAATAGGATATTTTGGAATGCATTGAAGCTTATGGCAAAAAAGGAAATATCCTCAGATTAAAAAAAAGAAGCTTTCTGAGAAACTGATCTGTGATGTGTGAATTCATCTCACAGAGTCACACTGTTGTTTTCATTGAGCAGTTTGCTAACACTCTCTTTCGGAGTCTGCAATGAGACATTTCTGAGCACAATGAAGCTTATGGTGACAAAGGAAATATCCTCATATAAAAACTAGAAAGAAGCTTTCTCGGAAAGTGCTTTGTAATGTGTTAATTCACCTCACAGAGTTACACGATTCTTTTCATGGATCAGTTGGATAGGACTTTTTTGGGGGAATCTGAGAAGAGATATTTTGGATAACAATAAAGCCTATGGTGATAAGGGAAATATCCTCAGATAGAAACTAGAAAAAATCTCTCTGAGAAAGTTCTTTGTCATGTGTTAATTCATCTCACAGAGTTCTTTTCGTGGAGCTGTTTGGTAACACCGGTTTCATGAAATCTGCAAAGGGATATTTAGTAGTGCACTGAGGCCTAGGGTGAAAAGTATCCTCAGATAAAACTAGAAAGAAAATTTCTTAGAAAGTTCTTCTTGGTGGGTGAATTCATCTCCCAGAGTTACACTGGTATTTTTACTGAGAAGTTTGATACTCCTTTTTTTCATGGAATCTGTGGTGGGATATTCCAGAGCCTTTGAGGAATATTGAAAAGGGAAATATCCTCAGATAAAAACTAGAAACAAGCTTTCTGAGAAACAGCTTTTGATGGGTGAGTTCATCTAACAAAGTTACACCACACTTTTCATGGAGCAATTTGATAACACTGTTTTCGTGGAATCTGCAAAGGGACATTTGGGAGCGCCATGAGTCTTCTACTGAAAAACTAGAAAGAAGCTGTCAGACAAATTTCTTTGTGATGTATGATTTCA
>NW_016810585.1:0-5910 GCF_001698545.2 Rhinopithecus bieti
AAAAAACTGGGCCACAATGTGGCATTAACGGGCTGAAGGGACTCAGGGGGATGTTGAGAAAGGCAGAGGGGAGAAGCTGCGAGACAGCAGGGAATGCTGGGTTCCTCCCAAGGAGGGCTCTCCCATACCAGAATCCCCCACGGCTGTCCCAAGCAGGTAGTAAAGTCCCAGACTTTGGAGAAGGGTGCCTGTGTCTCTCATGGAAGGCCCCCATAAGTGAAAAGGAGGCCACAGGGTGGCATGATTGGAAAGCAGAAATTCAGGGGAACATTCAGGCAGGCAGAGGTGAGAAACCATGAGACTGCAGGGAATGCTGGGAGGCTCCCAAGGAGTCCTCTCCCATCCCAGAGGCTCTCAGGGCTTTCCCAGTCGGCTGTAAAACCCCAGGCTTTGCAGCAGGGTGCATGTGTCTCTCACAGTAGGCCCTTACAAGAAAAAGGAGGAAGGCAGGGTGGCATGGGAGGGCCGCAGGGACTCAGGAGGACATTAAGGAAAAAGAGGGGAGAAGCGCCGAGACTGTAGACAATGCTGGGAGCCTGTTATGGAGGCCTCTCCCATCTCAGAAGCCCCCAGGGCTGTCAGAAGGATGTATGTAAACATCCAAGTTTTAAAGCAGGGTGACTGTATCTCTTCCGAAAGGCCCCCACAAGCTAAAACAGTGCAGAAGGCTGCCGTGGGCAGGCCGCAGGGACTCAGAAGGACGTTGAGACAGGCCGAGGGGAGAAGCAGTGAGACCACAGAGAATGCTTGGAGACTTTAAAGAAGGCCCCTCTTATCCCACAAACCCCCAGGCCGATCCGGTTGCACGGTAAAACCCTAGGCTTTGGAGCAGGGTGTCTGTCTGTCGCGGAAGGCCCTTACAAGTGAAAACGGGGCCAAGCGTGGTGTGGTTGGGCCATAGGGTGGTAGGGGAACATTAATATAGGGCAAAGAGATAACTATGCAGCGAGACCACAGGGAATGCTGGGGCTCTCCTAAAGAAACCTATTTCATCTCAGACGTCTCCAGGGCTGTACCGGGCGGGTGGTAATGCCCAAGGCTTTGGAGCAGGGTGTCTGTCTCTCTCGCAGAAGACACCCTCAAGCAAAAACAAGGCTGCAGTGTGGCCTGGATGGGCCACAGGAACTCAGGGAGACTTTGAGGCCAGCAGAGGAAAGAAGCAGCGAGACTGCAGGGAATACTGGGAGCCTTCCTAAAAGGCCTCTCCTATCCCAGAAGCTTCCAAAACTATCCTGGGTGGGTCATAACCCCAGGATTTGGAGCAGGGTGCCTGTGTCTCTCGCAAAAGACCCCACAAGCAAAACAGGGCCGCAGGGTGGCATGGGCTGACCGAAGGGTGGCATGGGAGGGCCACAGGGACTCAGGCAGAAAATGAGGCAGGCAGAGATGGGAAGCAGCGAGACCTCAGGGAATGCTGGGAGCCTCACAAGGGGGTCTCTTCCATGCCAGAAGCCCCCAGAGCTGCCCCAGGCAGGCTTTTATGCCCCAGTCTTTGGCGCAGAGAGCCTGTGTCTCTCACCGAAGACTTACAAAAGAGAACGAGCTGGCAGGGTGGCAGGTACGGGCAGCAGAGCCTCACGGGGACATTGAGGCAGACAGATGGGAGAAGCAGTAGGACGGCAGGGAATGCTGGGATCTTCCCAAGGAGGCCTATTTCATCCCAGAAGCCCCCAGGACTGTGCCGGGTGTGCTGTAATACTTAAGGTTTTGAAGCAGAGTGCCTGCATCTGTAGCGGAAGGCTCCCACAAGTGAAAATGGGGCCGCAGTGTGGCGTTGATAGGCCGCAGGGACTCAGGGGGAAGTTGAGACCAGCAGAAGGGAGAATAGGCGAGACAGCATGGAATGCTAGGAGCCTCCCAAGGAGGTCTCTCCCATCCTAGAAGCCCCCAGGTCTGTCATGGATGGGCTGTAGTGCCCCAGGCTTTGGAGTAGGGTGCCTGTGTCTCTGGCAGAAGACCTTTCACAAGCGAAAACGGGGATGCAAGATGGCCTGGGCGAGCCAAAGGAACTTAAGGTGATATTAAGGCAGGCAGAAGGGAGAAGCAGTGAGCCCGCAGAAAATGCTGGGAGCCTTCCAAGGAGGCTTCTGCCATCCCAGACGCCCCCAAATCTGTCCCAGAAGTGCTGTAAAGCCCAAGGCTTTGGAGCAGGGTGACTGTGTCTCTCTCGGAAGGTCCCACAAGCGAAACCGGGGCCACAGGGTGGCATGGGCGAGCTGCAGGTACTCAGGGTGACATTGGGACAGGCAGAGGAGAGATGCAGTAAGATCGCAGGGAATGGCCGGAGCCTCCCTAAAAGGCCTCTACCATTCCAGAAACCCCCAAGGCTTTCCCGGGCAGGCTGTAAAGCACCAGACTTTGGAGCAAGGTGCCTGTGTCTCTTGAGGAAGACTGCCACAACCAAAAACGTGGCCACATGGTGGCATGGGCGGACTGCAGGGACTCAGGGGGAAGTGGAGGCGGGCAGAAAGGCGAAGCCGTGAGACCACAGGGAACGCTTAGTGCATCCCAAAATGCCTCTCTTATCACAGAAGCCCCCAGGACTGTCCGCAGCAGGTTGTAAAGCCCTAGTCATTACAGCAGTCTGCCTGTGTCTCTCGTGGAAGGCCCCCACAAAAAATAAAGGAGCCACAGGGTGGCGTGGGCGGGCCTCAAGGACTCAAAGGGCCATCGAGGAAAGCAGAAGATAGAAGCAGTGAGACCGGGGTGAATGCAAGGAGCCTTCCTCGAAGTCCTCTCCCATCCCAGAAGCACCTAGCGCTGTCCTGGGCGGGCTGCAGAGCCCCAGGCTTCAGAGCGGGGTGCCTGGACCTCTCACGGAAGACCTCCAGAAGCAAAAACAGAACAGCAGAAATGTGTTGGTGGGCTGCAGGGACTCAAGGGGACATTGAGACAGGAAGTGGGTAGAAGCAGCGAGACCGCAGTGAAGGCCGAGAGCCTCCCAAAAAGGCCTCTCCCATCCCAGAAGCCCCCAGGGCTATATTTGGCGGGTTGTAAAGCCCCACGTTTGGGAGCAAGGTGCCTGTGTCTCTCACGGAAGGCCCCCAAAAGCAAAACAGGGGCCGATGTGTGGCGTGGGCGGGCCGCAGGGACTCACAGGTACGTTGAGGCCGACAAAGAAGAGAAGTGGTGAGACTGCAGGGTATGCTGGGTTCCTCCCAAGATGGACTTTTCCTTCAAAGAAGTCCCGAGAGCTCTCCAGGGTGGGCTGTAAAGCCCCAGGCTTTGGTGCAGTGTGGCTTGTCTCTCACAAAAGGCCCCCAAAAGCAAAGACGGAGCTTCAGGGTGTGGTGAACGGGAAGCAGGGACTCAGGGACACTTTGAGACAGTCAGAGGAAAGAAGTGGCAAAATCACAAATCACAGTGAAGTTTCACAGATAGCTTCTTTCTAGCTTTTATCTGAGGATATTCGCTGTCTTTCCATAGCCCTCAATGGTCTCCCAGATGTACCTTTGCAGATTCTCCAAAAAGAGTGTTTCCAACCTGCTCAATCAAAAACAGTTTTAACTCTGTAAGATGAACCCACACCTCACAAAGCAGGCACTCAGATAACTTCTTTCTAGTTTTATTTGGGATATTCTGTTTTTCCCCATTGGTGTCAATGGGTTCTGAAATGTACCTGCCCAGATTCTCCAAAAAAGGGTGTTTTTAACCTGCTCAATCAAAAGAAAAGTTTAATTCTAGAGATGCATCCACACATGATGAAACAGTTTCACAGATAGTTTATTTCTAGTATTTATCTGGGGATATTATTTTTTCCCCCCATAGGCCTCAATGGGCTCCAAAATGTCCCTTCACAGATTCTTATAAAAGAGTGTTTCCAACCTGCTGAATCAAAAGAAATGTTTAACTCTGCGAGATGAATCCACACGTCACAAAGCATTTTCACAGATAGCTTCTTTCTAGTTTTTATCTGGGAATATTCAGTTTTTTCCCATAAACCTCAAAGGACTCCCAAATTTGGAGAATCTTTGCAGACTCTCCAAAAAGAGTGTTACTTACCTGCTTAATCAAAAGACAGGTTTAACTTTTTGAGATGAAGCCACACAACACAAAGCAGTTTCACAGATAGGTTCTTTCTTGTTTATCTCTGGGGGTATTATGTTATTCCCCATAGACATCAATGGGATCCTGAATGTCCCTTGGCAGTTTCTACAAAAAGGGGGTTTTCAACCTGCTGAATCAAAAGAAATGTTTAATTCTGCGAGATGAATCGACACATCACAAAGCATTTTCACAAATAGCTTCCTTCTACTTTTTATCTTGGGATATTCGGTTTTCACTTATGGGCATTAATGGGCTTCCAAATGTCCCTTTGCAGCTTCTCCAACAAAAGTGTTTCCAACCTGCTGGATCAAAAGAAAGGCTTCACTCTGTGCGATGAATCCACCCATCACAAAGCAGTTTCACAGAGAGCTTCGTTCTAGTTTGTATCTGGGGATATGTTTTTCCCCATAGATCTCAATGGGCCTTCAAATGTCTCTTCTCAGATACTCCAAAAAGAGTATTTCCAACCTGCTAAATCAAAAGAACGGTTTAATTGTGTGAGATGAATCCACACATCACAAAGAAGTTTCACAGATAGGTCTTCCAAGTTTTTCTCTAGGGATATTCAGTTTTTCCCCACAGACCTCAATGGGCACCAAAATGTCCCTCTGCAGATACTCCCAAAAGAGTATTTCAAACCTGCTGAATCAAAAAATGTTTAATTTTGTGAGAGGAATCCACACATCACAAAGCAATTTCACTGATAGCTTCTTTCTAGATTTTGTCATGGGATATTTGATATTTTGCCACAGGCCTCAATGAGCTCCTGAATGTCCCCTCATGGATTATCTAGAAAGCATGTGTCCAACTGCTGAGTCAAAAGAAGGGTTTAACTCTGAGGGATACATCCACACATCACAAAGCAGTTTCACAGATAGCTTCTTTCTAGTTTTTATCTGGAGATATTCGGGTTTTTTCCCCATAGGCCTCAATGGGCTCCCAAATATCCCTTTGCAGATCCTTAAAAAAGAGTATTTCCAACCTGCCAGAACAAAGGAAAGGTTTAACTCAGTGAGATGAATGCTAACAACAAAAGGAGTTTCACAGATAGCTTCTTTTACTTTTGTCTCTGGAGTATCAGTTTTATTTTAGGCCTTAATGGGCTCCCAAATGTCCCTTTGCAGATTCTACAGAGAGAGTTTCCAACCTGTTGGATCAAAAGAAATTTTTAAATCTGTGACATGAATCCACACATCACACAGCAGTTTCACAGATAGTTTTTCTCTAGTTTTTCTTTAGATATTCAATTAATCCCCATAGGCCTCAATGGGCTCCCAAATATCCCTTTGCAGATACTGCAAGAAGAGCATTATCAACCTGCTGTATCAAAAGAAAGGTTTAACTCAGTGAGATGAATTTACCCATCACAAAGCAGGTACACAGAGAGCTTCTTTCTACTTTTATCTGGGAAAATCAGTTTTTCCCCATAGGCCCCATTGGACTCCAAAATGTCCCTTCTCAGATTTTCCTAAAAGACTTTTTCCCACCTGCTGAATGAAAAGAAAATTTTAACTCTGTGAGACGTATCCACACCTCACAAAGCAGTTTCACAGATAGCTTCTTTCTAGTTTTATCTGGGGTATTCAATTTTTCCTCAAAGGCCTAAAAAAGCTCCCAAATGTCCCTTTGAATATTCTCCAAAAAGAGTGTGTCCAACCTGCTAGATCAAAAGAGTGGTTTAACTCTGTAAGATGAATCCATACAATGAAAAGCAGTTTCTCAGATAGGTTTTTTCTATTTTTTATCCGGGGATATTCAGTTTTCCCGGTATGCCTCAATGGGCTGCCAAATGCCCCTTTGAAGATTTTCACAAAGAGTATTATCAGCTTGATGAATGAAAGGAAATGTTTAACTCTGTGAGAT
>NW_016810585.1:10765-12215 GCF_001698545.2 Rhinopithecus bieti
AAAAAAAAAAAAAAAAAGGTTTTTTTCAACCTGCAAAATCAAAATAAATGCTTAACTCTGTGAGATGAACCCACACACCACAAAGAAGTTTCATAGATAGCTTCTTTCTTGTTTGTATATGGAGATGTTCTGTTTTCTTCATAGGGCACAGTGTATTCTTCAACGTCTCTTCACAGATTCTGCAGAGAGAGTGTTTACAACCTACTGAATCAAAACAAAGGTTTATCTCTGTGAGACGAATCCACACATAACAAAGCAGCCTCACAGAGAGATTCTTTCTCATTTTTATTGGTGGATATTTGGTTTTTCCCCATAAGTCTCAAAGGGCTCCCAAATGTCCCCTCACTGATTGTCCAAAAAGAGTATTTCCAAACGGCTGAATCAAACAAAAGGTTTAACTCTGTGAGATGAATTCATGCATCACAAAGCAGTTTTACAGATAGCTTCTTTCTAGTTTTTATCTGTGGATATTCTGTTTTTCTCCACAGACATCAATGGGCTTGAAAATATCCCCTTGCAGATTTTCCAAAAAGAGAGTTTCCAACCTGCTGAATCAAAACAAAGGTTCAACTTCTTGAGATGAATCCACACATCACAAAGCAGTTTCAAAGTAGCTACTGTCTAGCTTTTATCTGGGATGTTCAGTTTTTCCCCTTAGGCCTCTATGTGCTCCCAAAAGTTTTTCACACATTTTACACAAAGAGTGCTTCCAATCTGTTGAATCAACAGAAAGGTTTAAATCTGTGAGATGATGCCTTCTTTCTAGTTTTTATCTGAATATATTCTGTTTTTCCCTATAGGATTCCAAGGACTCCCAAATGTTCCTTCACAGATTCTCCACAAATTACGTTTCCAACCTGCTGAATCAAAACAAAGGCTTAACTCTTTGAGATGAATCCACACGTCACAAAGCACTTTCACAGATAACTTCTTTGTAGTATTTATCTGAGGATGTTCTGTTTTTCCTTATAGACCTCAATGGGTTCCCAGTTGTCTCATCACAGATTCTACAAAAAGAGTATTTCCAACCTGCTGAATCAAAAGAAAGCCTTAACTCTGTGAGATGAATCCACACATTGCAAAGCAGTTTCACATGCAGCTTCTTTCTCGTTTTTATCTAGGGATATTCTGTTTTTCCCCATAAGTCTCAAAGGGCTCCAAAATATTCCCTCAAAGACTCTCCAAAAGACTGTTTCCAAGCTGCTGAACCAAAAGAAACCTTTAACACTGTGAGATGAATTCACACATCACAAAGGAGTTTCACAGATAGCTACATTCTAGTTTTTATCTGGGGATAGATTATTTTACCCCACTGGCCACAAAGGCCTCCCAAATGTTTCTTCACAGTTTCAACAATTAGTGTGTTTCCCTCCTGCTGAATCATAATACAAGTTTAACTCTGTGAGATTAAATCACCCATCACAAAACAGTTTCACAGATAGGATCTTTA
>NW_016810586.1:0-990 GCF_001698545.2 Rhinopithecus bieti
CTCGATCTCTTGACCTTGTGATCCGCCTGCCTCAGCCTCCCAAAGTGCTGAGATTACAGATGTGAGCCACCGCACCTGGCCAGAACAGAGATTTTATATAAAAAACGATGTTGTATGGCAATAAATTCTTGTTTTAAAGTGAAATGATTGGTTGTTTAAAATGAGGGATGTTTACCCCAACTCAGAAAGTCCAAAAATGTCTTACATGGTCTATGTAAGTAATGAAAGAATTTATGAAAAGAAATTTATGCCAGAAATGTTGTACAATTTAAAGGTGATTAGGTCTCCTAAATGCTTCATAAAATGCCACTGTGATTCTTCTTTCCTTTTTTTGTTTTGAGACAGAGTCTTGCTCTGTCGCCCAGGCTAGAGTACAGTGGCCCAATCTCGGCTCACTGCAAGCTCCGCCTCCCAGGTTCACACCATTCTCCTGCCTCAGCCTCCTGAGTAGCTGGGACTACAGGTGTCTGCCACCATGCCCAGCTAATTTTTTGTATTTTTAGTAGAGACGGGGTTTCATTATGTTGGCCAGGATGGTCTCGATCTCCTGACCTCATGATCTGCCCGCCTCAGTCTCCCAAAGTGCTGGGATTACAGGGGTGAGCCACCGCTCCTGGCCGCCACTGTGATTCTTAACTGTATAGCTTGCCTGCTTTACAGCTAGGTAAGGCCTGGGACACATGGAGTTAGACACTGGAAAGAGACCTTATCTTCATTTCTGTCTGGGTTCTAGGCTCCACACCTAGTACATAATTAAAATCCCTTACTTACCAAGGATTTCACCAAAAGTTAAAGTCACTAAGAGTTAACATTGTAATATGTAATTGAATCTACTGAAAAAATAAGTTTACACACAAGGTGTGTAAGGAGAATAAAATGTGTTTTGGTAAGAGATTATAAGAAGGTATGGGAATGCAAATTTTTGCCTAGGTTAGAAGGTTAAAGGATTGTTTTAAATTAAATAAAACTAAAGATTTGAACAAGTTTTGG
>NW_016810588.1:0-238 GCF_001698545.2 Rhinopithecus bieti
ACACACACCCACGCACGCACGCACACCCACGCACGCACACACACACCCACGCACGCACACACACCCACGCACGCACACACACACACACCCACGCACGCACACACACACCCACGCACGCACACACACACCCACGCACGCGCACACACACCCACGCACGCACACACACCCACGCACGCACACACACACCCACGCACGCACACACACACCCACGCACGCACACACACACCCACGCACGCAC
>NW_016810589.1:0-2097 GCF_001698545.2 Rhinopithecus bieti
AGCTGGTCTTGAACCCCTTAGCTAAAGCAATTCGCCTGCCTCAGCCTCCCAGAATGCTGGGATTACAGATCTGAACCACTGTGCCAAGCCTAGAAAAAGTTTTAATTATCCGTAATTCCATCATCCAAGAATAACTACTGTTAACATTTTATATACAATATATACCAATCAGTAAGGATATTTGGCCCAAGAGAGCTAAGATGTTAATGGAATGAATTGAAACATACACAACCACAAGAAAGAAAAGCAAGAGTTACACTTCTTGATGTTTCTCTTGGCCTAGGGCAAGCAACAAAATAAGTGTGCCTTTAGGGACCTGGTCAAGCATTCTGGTCAGAAAATACTTCTCATCATCAGTTTTTGGGATCCTTATAGCATGAATGAAATCTGTCCTTCCACAGGAATGTCAATTGACTTAAGAAGTGTGGTTCCGTGGGCTGGGCTCCATGGCTCACGTCTGTAATCCCAACACTTTGGGAGGTCGAGGTGGGAGGTTTACCTGAGGTCAGGAGTTCAAGACCAGCCTGATCAACACGGTGAAACCCCCGTCTCTACTCAAAATACAAAAACTAGCTGGGCGTGGTGTTGTGCGCCTGTAATCCCAGCTACTCAGCGGGCTGAGGCAGGAGAATTGCTTGAACCCAGGAGGCGGAGGTTGCAGTGAGCCGAGATTGTGCCACTGCCCTACAGCCTGGGCAATAGAGCGAGGCTCCCTTTCAAAATAAAATAAAAAATAAAATGTATGGTTCCCCAACCAGCAACAGCATCAGCATCAACTGGGAACTTGTTAGAAATGCAAATTCTCAAGCCCCATCCTGGATCTACTGAATCAGAAACTCCGGGAGTGGGCCCAGCATTCTGTGTTTTAACAAGCCTTCAAGTGACACTAATACACAGTAAAGTTTGCAAAGCACTGTCTAAACTCTGGGCTTGTATCCTGTTCCGTGTTGAACTCTCTGTTTCAGCATCTGGTGCCCAGAAGGTCAAAAAGAATCTGTTAAAGAATAAAAAAGGCCGGGCGCAGTGGCTTATGCCTGTAATCCCAGCACTTTGGGAGGCCAAGGCGGGCAGATCACGAGGTCAGGAGTTCAAGACCAGCCTGACCAACATAGTGAAACCCCATCTCTACTAAAAATACAAAAAATTAGCCAGACGTGGTGGCAGGTGCCTGTAATCCCAGCTACTCAGGAGGCTGAGGCAGGAGAATCTCTTGAACCCAGGAGTCAGAGGTTGCAGTGAGCCAAGATTGTGCCATTGCACTGCAGCCCAGGTGACAGTACGAGACTCCATCAAAAGAAAGAAAGAGAGAGAGAGAGAAAAGAAAGAAAGAGAGAGAGAGAGAAAGAAAGAGAGAAAGAAAGAGAGAAAGAAAGAAAGAAAGAAAGAAAGAAAACCCAGATCATGAAGTTGGTGTTAATTATTCTTCACATGTTTTATGCTTTTATTTGTGTATCTATAAACAATATATGGTATTGTTTTACAGGATTTTAAACTATTTAAATGGTATCATGTTCTATATACCCTGCAATTCACTTTTCTGTTTTGTTTTTAAGACTTATCATTGTGCAGACACAAAGCTGTGATTCATCATTATAACTGCTGTATAATATTCGTGTGTATGAATATATGATTATATGTGAATCTGTTCTTCTATTGATAACATTTAAATGTTTCCAATTGAGTTTTTTGCACTTTTAAAAGCAGTGCTGCCACAAACACACAAATCTTCTGATGCAACCAAATAGTGTTTCTCTAATATACCTAGGAGTAGATTTCCAGGGTTGTGGGATATGAGCATTTCCAGTCTTAACAGAGGAAATCAAATCGCTCCCCAAAGTGATTGCATCAATATTTACACCTTTTCCTGAGATTTGGTATTGTTAGATTTTTTTAAAAATTTTTTGCCAGTTTGGTGAGTACAAAATAGTATCTCATCATTGTTATAAATTTTTCAATACCTTAATTTATAGTGACGTTGTGCATCTTTTTACATTCTCATAGGCCATTTGGCTTTGAAAGATGTAAAATTAACATATTTGCACCAAGACATAAATCCCTGTATCATCTCCATTTTCTTTTCTTTTTTTTTTTTTTTTT
>NW_016810590.1:0-17906 GCF_001698545.2 Rhinopithecus bieti
CTATTGTGTTTCTTTTTTTTTTTTTTTTTTTGGGACGGAGTCTCCCTCTGTCCCCCAGGCTGGGGTGCAGTGGCCAGATCTCCGCTCAGTGCAAGCTCCGCCTCCTGGGTTTAGGCCATTCTCCTGCCTCACTCTCCCGAGTAGCTGGGACTACAGGCGCCCGCCACCTCGCCCGGCTAGTTTTTTTTTTTTTGTATTTTTTAGTGGAGACGGGGTTTCACCATGTTAGCCAGGATGGTCTCGATCTCCTGATCTCGTGATCCGCCCGTCTCGGCCTCCCAAAGTGCTGGGATTACAGGCTTGAGCCACCGCACCCGGCCTTATTGTGTTTCTTTATATGGTGCTTACAATATATGGCACAATGCTATTAATGATTTACCTGTTCTACCTAATTGTATATTGTACACACTCTGTGATAGAATAGAGTAACATTTTTCTTTTACAAAGGTGAACAATACTAACTGACTGATTAAATCCTGTGGCCTGTAGAGAATGAATCCAGCTTACTTCAGTTAAGTAATCCAAAGGCTGCATTTAGGCCCGGTGTGGTGGCTCGCCTGAGGTCAAGAGTTCGAGACCAGCCTGGCCAATATGGTAACATGGTGAAACCCTGTCTCTACTAAAACTACAAAAAATAAAAAAAAATAAAAAATTAGCCAGGTGTGGTGGTGGGCACCTGTAATCCCAGCTACTTGGGAAACGGAGGCAGTATAATCGCTTGAACCCAGGAGACAGAGGTTGCAGTGAGCTGAAGTCACACCATTGCACTCCAAACTGGGCAACAAGAGTGAAACTCCGTCTCAAAAAAAAAAAAAAAAAATCAAAAAAATCAAAACCAAAGACTGCATTTACAACTTGCAAATGACTACAAATTTTAAGTTAAGAAGTTTTTTTACCACAATAAGCACTCCAAACTTCTCATGAGCGCTTACAAAGTAGTGTGTAAAATAACATGGGGTGGGGAGAACAGTGAGAAAGCTGCAGTCGTGACTCGGGTAAAAAGGTGAAGGGCTCTGATGCATACATAAGTGGGGATGGACGTAGATGAAACCTGAAGATACTAGAAAATGAAAGCAGCACAATTCCTCTAAATTTAGAGTCAGTTGTGTAGCCTGGGTACAGACGCCCTCTCCAGATGTGCAGAATCAATGCCATATTTTCATCTGAATAACTTTAATCTCCTGAAGCCACCAACTCACTCCAACTGGAACACTAATCATGCAGTGTGTATAACACATGGTAGTGCTTTCACACATGTAGTGCTTTTCTGTGTTTGTTCACTTCATTTATGTCTAAGCAACACCACGTCTGATGTAGAGACATAGGAGTTGGAAAAAAAGGAAAGAAACACTACCATGACTGATGACATCTCCCTAGTGTTCACCTAAAGAAATTAACACAATAAGATCAGATGACCAGCCATGGCTTCTATCCCAGGAAGCCTAGCAAACTTAACTTGAATTATTTCTTGTAGCTGCCTATTTTAAAGAAAAACAGAAATGAATGTCAACCAGTCAGAAGTAGCCAACAACCTTATATAATTAGGAACTTTTCAACAAGGTAAAGAAATAAAAAACCAAGAAGAAACAAGTTTCTAACTACCACTAATCAAATAATTTATTTTGTTTCTACATTTTTCCAATAAATAGTTGCCTCTTACACTGTCAGTGAAACACTAAACCTCTTTCAGACTGGTGTCCTATAATCAATCAATTGCTCTTACTCAAACTCTTTACAATTTTATTGTGTCTCAGAGGACTTTTTAGCAGAATAAAGTAAACTAGGAATCCATATTACAAAAAGGTTTACAGAATATCAGAAAAGACGGAATGTTCATACAATATATGAATGTAGATATAAGCAAATAGAAAACTTACATGTTCTTAGGCAGAAAAACTCAATATACTATCAATATCAGTTGTCCTTAGGTAATTTATACATTTAATTTTGTTCTAATATAGATATCATTAGATATTGGAGGTAGACATTTTACTATAAAATAGCATATAGGTCGAGTGCAGTGGCTCACACCTGTAATCCCAGCAATTTGGGAGGCTGAGGTGGGTGGGTCACCTGAAGTCAGGAGTTCAAAATCAGCCTGGCCAACATGGTGAAACCCTGTCTCTACGAAAATACATAAATTAGCCAGGCATGATGGTGGATGCCTGCAATCCCAGCTACTCAGGAGGCTGAGGCAGGAAAATTGCTTGGACCTCTGAGGCAGAGGTTGCACAAGCTGAGATCGCACCACTGCACTCCAGCCTGAGAGACAGAGCAAGATTCCATCTCAAAAGTAAATAAATAAATAAAACAGCATATAGATGAAAAGACAAGAAGAGCCAAGAAAACTGGAAAAAACAACAACAACAACAACGACAACAACAACAACAACAACAAAACACAGATAATATTGACCAGCCATGAAAAAAAAAGATTGATTTAAAAAGCTAATAGATCATTGGAACTAAAAATTCAGAAATAGACTAAAGTGCCTAAGAAACTGTCTTAGTCCATCCAGGCTGCCATAACAAAATACCTTAGGCTGGGTAATGTAAAAACGACAGAAATTTATTGCTCACAGTTCGGGAGGCTGGAAAGTGCCAGATCAAGGCACCAACAAATTTGGAGTTTGGTGACAGCCCAGTTATTCATAGATGATACCTTCTTGGTGTGTCCTCACACGGCAAAAGAGACAAGGACACTCCCTTTGACCTCACTTATTCCATTCAGGAAGATGGCGCTCTCTTGGCTTAGTCACTTCCCCAAAGGTCACATCCCTAATACTATCCACATATGAATTTGGAGGGGGACACAAATATTTAAACCACAGCAAAAATTTAATAAGCAGGAAGAACTATGTGGGGGGTGACATCATTAATGCTTGACGTGTGAAAAATTGATGTTCCTATCTGAAAGGAAAGAAATGACTTATTCTTCATGTTCTTCATGACATACAACAAAATAAAGGTCCAATGAAAGATAAATCTAGGCCGGGCGCGGTGGCTCAAGCCTGTAATCCCAGCACTTTGGGAGGCCGAGACGGATGGATCACGAGGTCAGGAGATCAAGACCATTCTGGTTAACACGGTGAAACCCCGTCTCTACTAAAAAATACAAAAAACTAGCTGGGTGAGGTGTAGTCCCAGCTACTCAGGAGGCTGAGGCAGGAGAATGGTATAGACCCAGGAGGCGGAGCTTGCATTGAGCTGAGATCCAGCCACTGCACTCCAGCCCAGGCGACAGAGCAAGACTCCGTCTCAAAAAAAAAAAAAAAGAAAGATAAATCTATACGAAAAAATCAGTGTTGATAAGGTGAATTCTACAGGTTGTATCAGGATTTTGGAGATTTCTGGGGATGAGCAAGGCCCCAGAGTTTCCTCCTGTGACATTTTCCCTGAGGTTGCTCATCATACATATTTCAATTGAAATGGGATTCATCAAATGTTATTTTTTCCTGTTCGCAATCATTGATTTATATTTATTGATTACTTATTTTATATGTATTATTTTTTTAGATAGCAGTCTTGTGCCTGAGTCGTCTGGGCTGAGTACTGTTGGTCTATTCAGCTGTACTGCAAGCTCTCGCCTCCCGGTTTACGCCCATTACCATACTGCCTCAGCCTCCAGAGTAGCATGGGGGACGGACAGGTCCCGCCTTCGACTTGGGATTGTTATTGATTTTGTTGTATTTGTCAGGCTAGTGTTGGGTGTTTTTTCAGTTAGGATGGAAGTTTTCACATGATGACTTCTATGTGATTGTTTCGTCTCCTTGACCCTCGTGATCCCGCTTCCGTGCGTCGGTCTCCAACCCGTGCTGGAGGACTTAATGCGTGAGCCGAGCTGCCAGCCTTCTTGATGCAATATTTGTAACAATTTCAACCAAAAGGCCTAGTGATTGCAGGATTATCTCTAAACAGTCTGGTGCTCTCGGCTAAGGCAAGATCGTCACATCCACTAGAATACAATGAATGTATTTTTTTGTATGTCAGATAATAGTATGTTCTCCTGTGCAAGCCCATAATTGAGTTTATCACCTGATCGGGCTTTCACAGGAACTGTTCATTGCCACTGCGCCCTACCGACCAGACTTAACCTGCGGAGAAGCTGAACTTAAACACTGATGACACTGTCCAAGTGTTCTGATCTACATGTGAATCCTCTGTAAGGTATCCTGTCCGGTTGGATCTGTATCTTTCCCAAATCATCGGCCACACACGTATACCAAATGGTGGCAAGCGTTGGTCCTCACTGGCTACCTGCCGATCCTATCACTTCTCTTACAGAATGTTACCTGCTCTATTTTGGCTACTGAGAGACCCATCCTTAAAGTATCTCTGTGCCAACATATCATATTGTCAAGTGGACAAAATAGGAAGACAATAGGCAAGAGTCAAGCTATGTTGCTTGGGAGGCGGCTAAGATCCCTTACCGTGTGTCTCGACTTTGACAAACATAGATGATCTAATACAGCTCATCTCTACGTGGGAAACAGGTGAAAGAGGATCACAGGTCTACAGATGAGAGGACAATGTATATCAATGCGGCCTAGCTTCCAGCCTTCAAGCTTACCCAGGGGGACAGAGTCCTCCCTCTGAAAAAAAGCAATGGTTCTTCATATACTAGTCTGTTCTCATGCTACTAATAAAGAGATACCCAAGATGTAATTTTATAAAGGAAGTAAGTTAATTGAATACCGTTTGACATGGCCGAGTTCGTGGGTCGGTTCAACATCATGGAGGAAGGCAAGTGAGAGCAAAGACACATCTTACACTGTGGCAGGCAAGAGAGCATGTGTAGCAAACTGCCCTCTATATTAAGACCATCAGATCTCGTGACACATATTCACTAATCTACAAGAAGCTTGGGAAAGACGCACCCTGATAATTCGATTACCCCCACAGGTCCTCTCACAACACATGGGGAGTTATGGAGTAACAATTCAAGATGAGATGTGGGTGGGACACAGCCAAACCATATCCATCCCATCACCTTGAAGAACCTGTGGTCTCAACAGACAGCTGGCATTGAGAGTGCGGCTGCCCCCTAGATATTTCCCCACACTACATCATAAGAGAGATAGAACAGTCCAAAGGTTCTTAGGGTAATGTGGGGAGCCCAAAGACGATGCAATTCACAGTGCTCTGCCTATTTCTGGTCCTACAAATACTACTCCTGTCCTGGCCCAACAGGATTCCCATACTTTTTTCTGGATTGAACCAGAGTCATTCAGAAAGACAAAACTAATTAATGCCCCCCCCATTTCCCACCAGCTTCTGAGGTTTAAGTTGTTCATTCCCTGGTTTCCAGGTTGTGTGTTTCTCCCTCTACCTCCACAGAATCAGTGGCCCACTCCAATACCTGTTTTCACCTGTATTCTTGTCACCTCCTACTTTCTCCGAGACGAGTTTATTCTAGTAGGAGCAAGGAGAACACAGACAGAGCATATTACGATAAAACTTAACCAGAACTAAGTTGGAGTCCCATAATGCCCATTGGGCTGGATGTTGCACTCAGGCGGCCCTAAATTGTGGTTATGGAAAAGAATGTCACATTTTGCCCAGGCATGAATCAGTGTGGAATCTCAAATTGGGAATATGTGATCCGTTAGAAGTACCCCACAACCGTTTTCATCCTTCTCCTTGGAGGTAATCCAGGAAAGATAATCCCCTTTTGGAGGAACCATGGCTAATCAACAGATGACCTACCAGACATGTGTGGAAAACGAGGTAAAATCAGACTGTTGACCCATTTTAGTAGATTTCGTAATAAATTGACCACCAAAGTCAGAGTTCAAGTGGTCTCAAAAGCTAAAAGTGTAACAGGTTAGTTTCAAGCACACATGGTGTCACTGAGTGTTCCAGCTTCCCAGAGGTGAGTACCTATGGCAACTCTGAGCAGGCTGGGTATATACGATCCGGGACCTTTGAGTTCGTTGAAAATCAAGACTTCCCGGCATTTCTGGAAGATCAGGAAGCCAGCACGCTGGGGGATGCGGTATCAACAATACTTGGTGATGACAGCTGCCTTGCCTACGTTCACTCCCATCAAAGTAGGAGAGGTTAAAGAACAGCCCAGGTTTCCCTCCGCATGGCGGATAGTGCTCTGAAGGTATGGAGGAGCGAAGCCGACGCTGAAATTTCTTTCTTTTTCTTTTTCTTTCTTTTTTTTTTTTTTTGGACGGAGTCTCGCTCTGTTCGCCGGCTTGGGGAGCAGTGGCGGATCTCAGCTCACTGCCAAGCTCCGCCTCCGGTTTAACGCCATTCTCCCTGCCTCAGCCCTCTCCAGTAGCTAGGGACTACGGCCGCCGCCATCCCTCGCCAGGCTAGTTGTTTTTGTATTTTTTAGTAGAGACGGGTTCATCGTGTTAGCCAGATGGCCTCGATCTCTGATACCTCGTGATCCGCCCGTCTCCAGCCTCCAAAGTGCTGGAATTCAGGCTTTGAGCCACCGCGCCCGGCCGAGCCACCGCGCCCGGCCTGAATTTCTTAATCAATGCCGGCCAGTTGATCGCAGAGCTGCAGGACTACAATCCCCAGCGTGCACAGGATCGGGACTGTAGCATCACGGTAGGAAGGGGCAGAGCGGTGCGCGCCTCGCTTGAGCTTTCTGGGAGATGTACTACTCATAGCAACTCCCAGCACAATTGCTCAAGGTTACCAGGCATACAATCCAGCCTGTACAGGCCTTTATTACGCACCCAGAGGGAAGGGGCAGACGGTGCCGCCTCGCCTCCTATGACATAGGGAAATGTATCTCTTCACTGTTCTTAGCCAGTGGTAGGTCCACACATCATGCATCGGGGCGGTGCGTAGTCAGACTTACTGGTGTCCAAAGCATTGCTGGCAACCAGTTCCATGCCGCCCCCTTGCCAGGGAGAGTAACTACAGCTAGGGACGTGATGGGTAGGTCTGTGCTGGGCCCTTACCTTTGTTCAAATCGGCGGTTCGGCCTCCCCTCATTGGCCCTGTGCAGCTGAGTTTCCTCTCTCACCTGCACCCAAGGCTCTTTCCAGAGCATTGCGTCGGCTCCAGCCCAGGAAGCTGCCTTCTTTCCTAAACTGCTATGGAAACTCTCCTGATGTGTGAGACATTGTCCGTTGTGCCTCAGCCCTCTGCCTTCTCTAGCCAGAGCGCGCGGTCAGCTGCTTTTGAGAGAAATCTGCCACCTGGCCCACCTGCGCACAACTTCAGAACTTTGTAGGGGGTGACAAGGGCTGTGTCTTCTGGGAAATGTCACGGACACTGGCGCCTTTTTCGCAAGTGTGAAAGTTGAGAAATCAAGAAGGTTAATTATTGGGTTGCCCAGGATCTGCTAAGAGCAGAAGAGAAAACCCCATTTCCCAGGCATGTGTCTTGTGAGCCATTTTTTATCAGCCCTCTTAAGTGGACAAGCTCCAAAACACAAAATGAAGCTGATGATTATTTAGGCAATTTACGCTTGAACTCATTGGCCTCATCTCAAGTCAGTGTCTCAGAGACACAGGTGGGACTTGATTCCTCAGGAACAGATAGCATTCCAGATTTGTGGGAGCAACTTTTGAGATGTGGGGCACCGGGGGGTCATTTGAAACCGGTCAGGTTGCCGGGCGCGGTGGCTCACGCCTGTAATCCCAGCACTTGGGGAGGCCGAGGCAGGCGGATCAGGAGGTTAGGAGATCGAGACAATCCTGGCTAACGCAGTGAAACCCCATCTCTACCAAAAATACAAAAAATTAGCTGGGCGTGGTGGTGGCCGCCTACCAGCTACTCAGGAGGCTGAGGCAGGAGAATGGCTGAACCAGGGAGGCAGAGCTTGCAGTGAGGCGAGATTGCACCACTGCACTCCAGCCTGAGCGACAGAGCCTCCGTCTCAAGAAAAAAGAAAAAAAAAGAAAAAGAAACCCGTCAGGTTTCACATCTCTGCTTTGGATGGAAAGCCCATCACTCACAGCAGTCAGGGATGTTCCTTAACTCACTGGGGCTCAGCTTGAATTTTTCTATCTAGATAATGTAAATATCTAGGAGCACTTCTGCTTCTGTGTAACCTCTTAATAATTGATGTCCCTAAAATTCTATGTTCTCAGGGACAGTTTCTTTCACTCTCATATGGTACCAGCTTTCATGTTGTTATATGTAGTATGTAAAAACCTGGATGTTAATCTCCAAGCCATTTTTCACATCACACACTCCAGTATGTTTCATTTGTGATTTCTGAATGTAGGACAGTATCAAAGAACTGAAAACTTGTTGATAAAAATTGGACCCTATGACTGTAGTTAGTGAATAATTTACTCCTTAGGGTTAATTACACCTGAGTTCATCAGCACCTGTGTAAAGAAAAGAGAAAAAAATGTGACCTTGGCTGGTCATGGTGACTCAATGCCTGTAATCCCAGCACTTTGGGAGGCCGAGGTGAGTGGATCACCTGAGGTCAGGAGTTTGAGTGCAGCCTGGCCAACATGGTGAAACCCCATCTCTACTAAAATTCAAAATTAGCTGGGGGTGGTGACGGGCGCTATAATCCCAGCTACTTGGGAGGCTGAGGCAGGAGAATCACTTGAACCTGGGGGATGGAAGTTGCAGTGAGCCAAGATCTTGCCACTTCACTCCTCCCTGGGCAACATGCCTTGTACTGTAAGGGACAGCCTCTCCCTTCCTGCGTAATTAGCCCTATTCAATTTTAAATAGCCAATCGGGTCAGTTAGATTGTGTGGTAGGACTCCAGCTAATGGGGAAAGGACACAGCTACAGGATCTGCTGCGTTAGGGATAGAAACCCCTGCCCTACCTTGCTTGGTGTGCTCTTGCGACCACACCAGGTGCAAGTGGCACCCTTCTGCAAAAGTAAATTGCCTTGCTGAGAAAGCTTTCTGCTGGAGTGCTTATTCTTTGTGGCACCAAGCATTTATTTCCAATGATCTTGGGGGCTCATCTGGGATTCACTTTCTCCTCTGGGGAGAAGTCCCCAATCATCTCTCATGAGATGTGTCCCACTGCCTTGTTACATGGCCTCAGAGGCAAGGGTACTGGGACTTCCCCTGGAGTGATGAATAAACATGGACTGTCAGCAATGTGGGTGGAAGGATCCTCACACACGCGGTGACCAGGTAACTCTGTGCACAGACCAAGATAAGAAACGTCACAGGTGTGACAAAGTATTTCCTTGGTGGTCAGGATATCTTGGAGGTTGAAAGTACATGAATGAGATTCAAGGACATTGAGTGCAGAGTGAGGGAGTCCAATCTGCAGTTCCATGGTCACCTCATATGGCTTATGGCGGCCCTCCTGTAAAGGAGTCCAGGTCGGGAGCTTACACCGAAGCCACCAATGCTGAGAGGGACCTAAATTCCCTCTGGGGAAGTGGCCAGAGAGAACGAAGCAAAATGAGAAGAGTGGAAGAGACCTCCAAAAATAGGTGGGGTTAAGCCTTTCGGGAGAGGGAAGGCAAGAAATCTCTAATATAATGGGTTCAGCCTCACCCCAGACTTCCAAGGTCGGAAAGGCAAGAAATCTCTGGTACCACAGATTGAACCAGTACCCAAAATGGGAAATACCCCAAGTAGGATAGGTAGTAAAAAGGATAAAGCTAACAGCAATGATATTCCCCTTGATAGTCCCCTAGGTTTCATGTTAAAGTATTGGAAAGATAATGAAAGGACTAAGCAAAGGAAAAAGCAACAAATGATAAAATGTTGCTGTTTTATTTGGGCCCAAGAACCCATCCTCAAACCTTAGTCTTCTGGCCAAAGTTTGGGTCAAATGAGGATGTGATGTGTTGGCTTTTAATTCAATATGTGAATGATAAAAGTCCAGTCACTCAAGAAGAGCTGGACTATACTCTTTGTTGGAGACAGACCTGTCCTCCTTTTTCCTTTAAAGACAACCAGGGGAAACCCTGATCTAGCACCTCTGAAAGATAAGCTAGTTCCAATGCCTAAAGACTCCAATGCTTGAGATCCCCTAGACCATCTTCCTCTGCTCAGTACCCCCCAATCCCTCTCCTCAGGGACTTCCTGGGGCTCCCTTTACCCCTGAAACAGAAAGTTCTTCCAATGAGCAGGTGACATCAGATTGAGGGAAACAAACAGAGGAGCAGGCTGCTTCTGAATCCTCTAAATTTACCAAGAGCTCTTGGTGGGATTCGAGAGAAAAAAGACAAAGCCCTTGACCCCCCTATTCTTCCTCAAAGCTGCCCCAGACCCGGCTCCAAATCCCCTCCTCCTTACAAGCCTGATTCTTGGGAATTGTCATCCCATGAGCCTGCTCCTTACCAGCCTAAGTACCATTCCCTAAAAGGACTCCAATGTGAGGTAGAACAATGTAAAAAGGATATTCAGAATTTCCCTTTTCCTCTTGCCTCTAAGGAGTCAGCCCCAACCCTCTTCCCCTTAAGGG
The DNA here is from genome assembly GCF_001698545.2 of Rhinopithecus bieti. Classification (NCBI taxonomy): domain Eukaryota; kingdom Metazoa; phylum Chordata; class Mammalia; order Primates; family Cercopithecidae; genus Rhinopithecus; species Rhinopithecus bieti. The sequence continues at coordinate 10,373 of NW_016810590.1, forward strand.
AGGTGTCCCAAGGAGGGGGGCCATTGGCTTTGTGAATGCTCCCTTAACTAGCTCAGAAGTTCAAAATTTAAAACAAGAACTCAAGCCACTGTTAGATGACCCTTAAGGAGTGGCAGATCAAATTGGCAAATTGTTAGGACCCCAGTTGTACACTTGGGCTGAATTAATGTCCATCCTGGACATCCTCTTTTCAGGGGAAGAAAGGAGCATCATCCATAGGGCTGCTATGATAGTCTGGGAACATGAACATCCTCTTGGTCAAAACGTTCCAGCTGTGGACCAAAAATTCCCCACCCAAGAACCCCAGTGGGATAATAACAATGCAGCTCACCAGGAAAATATGCAAGACCTTAGGGAAATGATAATAAATTTGGGAGTCAGTACCCCCCCAAAAAATGAAATCTTTCCCAAGCATTCAACATTCAACAAGGGAAGGATGAAGGGCCTATGGAATTCGTAGATAGACTGAAAGAGTGAATGAGAATATATGCAGACTTAGATTTAGAAAACCCACTAGGGCAAGGAATGCTAAAGCTTCATTTTCTCACCAATAGTTGGCCAGATATCTCAAAAATATTACAAAAGATAGAAAATTGGAAAGACCATCCTATGAGTGATCTTCTCAGAGGAGCTCAGAGAGTATATATGTGAGGAGGGATGAAGAGAAGCAAAACTAGAAGGCAAAAATGATGTTATCCACCTTCCAGCAGGGGGCTCCAAACCCACACACTTCTAAACGAAGCTTCCAGGGGGCCAAAAACTGTGAAGGATCCAAGCCTTCATCTGTCACGCCCTATAAAGGGCATAGGGAAGCAAAACCAAAGAATCCTAGAGTAGGAAAAGAGGAAGGACAGAATAAGTGTTTTAAATGTGGTAGAGTAGGTCACTTCTATTTTTTTTTTTTTTTTTTGAGACGGAGTCTTGCTCTGTCGCCCGGGCTGGAGTGCAGTGGCCGGATCTCAGCTCACTGCAAGCTCCGCCTCCCGGGTTTACGCCATTCTCCTGCCTCAGCCTCCCCAGTAGCTGGGACTACAGGCGCCAGCCACCTCGCCTGGCTAGCTTTTGTATTTTCAGTAGAGACGGGGTTTCACCGTGTTAGCCAGGATGGTCTCAAACTCCTGACCTTGTGATCCGCCCGTCTCGGCCTCCCAAAGTGCTGGGATTACAGGCTTGAGCTACCGCGCCCGGCCAGAGTAGGTCACTTCAAGAGAGAATGTTCCGACTGGGAGAAGGATAGAAGTTATTCCACTCATGACTTTTGAGGAAGAATGGGGGGTCAGGGGCTATGTCTTTTTTCTCTCGAATCCCACCAAGAGCTCTTGGTAAATTTAGAGGTCGGGCCCAAATATGAGCTCATAACTTTTTTAGTAGATTCAGAAGCAGCCTGCTCCTCTGTTTGTTTCCCTCCATCTGATACCACCTGCTCCTTGGAAGAACTTTCTGTTTCAGGGGTAAAGGGAGAAGGATTTAAAGCCAAAATCCTAGAGGAAGCAGAAGTCAGATACAAAAACCAGTCAACTCATATTAAGTTTTTATTAATCCCTGACCTGAGTCAGGAATTAATCAATTAGGAAGGGACTTAATGCTAAACTAGTTATAGGCTTACCTGTTGGCACAGAGGGATTCCTCACCTCATTAAACCTACTTATCACCGTGGATGAAAAATACATTCATCCTGATGTCTGGTCAAAAGAAAGAAATCAGGGAAGACTTCAAGTCCCTTCGATACACATGAAGTTCAAAACCCCTGGGAAAATAGTAAGAAGAAAGCACTATCCCATTCCCCTAGCAGGCAGAATAGGCTTGAAGCCCATGATTGAAGGTCTCATTCAGGACAGGCTCTTTGAACCCTGTATGTCCCCTTATAACACCCCAATACTGCCTGTAAAGAAATCAGATGGGTCATATCAACTACTACCTGACCTCAGAGCTATCAACCAAATGGTCCAAACTACTCATCCCATTGTCCTAATGATTGCACCATCCTCAGCAAAATCCCATATGACCATCAATGATTTACAGTAATGGACTTAAAAGACGCCTTCTGGCCATGCCCCTTGGCTGAAAACAGCTGGGACATAATTGCTTTTGAATGGGAAGATCCTCATTCTTGATGGAAGCAACAGTACCCATGGACAGTTTTACTCCAAGGGTTCACAGATTCCCCTAACCTCTTTGGCCAAATTTTAGAACAGGTTCTGGAATGGATTTCTACCCCCAAACACATATGTTTGCTCTATTATGTAAATGATCTTCTTATAACTGGTGAGGCTGTACAACAAGTGACTGATTTTTCCATCCACATCCTTAACCGTTTGCAAGGAGGAGGGTTACGAGTTTCAAAGGGAAAGCTTCAATTTGTAGATCCAGAAGCGAAGTACTTGGGATACTTAATAAGTAAAGGCAAATGAAGGATAGGGCCTGAACGAGTTGAAGGAATCGTGTTATTGTCTTTGCCTAAGAAAATTTCTAGGATTAGTTGGGTATTGTCGCTTATGAATTGACTCATACACCCTAAGGACAAAACCTTTCTACCTAAAGTTTACCCAAGAAAAGCCTAACCTTCTGCTGCAGACTTCTGAAGAAATCCACCAGGTTGAAGAACTTAAACATCAACTTGTAACTTCCCCTGCCCTAGCCTTACTTTCCCTAGAGAAATCATTTCACCTTGTAGTTAATGTGAATGAGGGGGTAGCTCTAGGAGTACTTACCCAGGAACAACAGGGGCATCAGCAACCTGTAGCCTTCCTATCAGAAGTTTTAGATCCACTAACCTGTGAGTGGCCTGAATGTGTTCAATACATTGCAGCTGTTAACTGAAGAAAGTAGGAAAGTAACCTTCGGAGGAAACTTAGTTGTGAGCACACCCAATCAAGTTAGAACTATCTAGAACCAAAAAAGCAGGGAGATGGCTCACCGACTCAAGAATTTTTAAGTGTCAAGCTATCTTGTTAAAAAGAGATGACTTAACATTAACCACTGACAATTCACTTAACCCAGCAGGTTTCCCAACAGGGAACCCAAATCGAAAAGGGCCAGAACGTAAGTGTTTAGATCTAATTAATTATCACACACAAGTCAGGCCTGATTTAAGGCCCCTTTCAAAACAGGACAAGACCTAATCCTAGATGGTTCTTCTCGAGTGATTGAAGGAAAAAGGCATAACGGACATTCAGTATTTGATGGCGAAGCTCTTGCAGAGACAGAGTCGGGAAGATTGCCTAATAATTGGTCCGCTCAAACATGTGAATTGTTTGCACTAAATCGAGCCGTACAGCACTTGCAAAACCAAGAAGGGACTATTTATGCTGATTCCAAATATGCCTCTGGAGTAGCTCATACCTTTAGGAAAATTTCAGACTGAACAAGGTCTTATTAATAGTAAAGGCCAAGACCTGGTGCACAAAGATATAATCACCAAAGTATTAGCTAATCTCCAGCTGCCAGAAGAAATAGCTATTGTCCATGTTCCAGGACACCAAAAAAAGACCTCCTTTGAAAGCTGAGGGAATAACCTTGCAGATCAAATAGCCAAACAGGCTGCTGTTTCTTCTCAAATGCCCGTTTTTCACTTAACCCCTTGCCTTCCTCCCCCAACTGCAGTTCCTATCTTTTCTTCTGCTGAAAAGGAGAAATTAATAAAAATAGGGGCCAAAGAAAATTTATGCATGGTGGTGCATGCCTGTAATCCCAGCTACTGGGGAGGCTGAGGTGGGAGAATCACTTGAGCCTTGGAGGTGGAGGTTGCAGTGAGCCAAGATCATGCCATTGCACTCCAGCCTGGGCAACAGAGCGAGACTCCATCTCAAAAAAAAAAAAAAAAAAAAAAAACCCTACTTTAGCCACAAAGACAAAAAGACAAGATTGTACTTTTACAGCACACACTCATGCCATAAAACAAGGACCCTTGTCCTGATAGAAGTTCTAATGAAGAAGAATAAGCATTGTCAAATGTAGGTGTATGCCTTTGGACTTGGGCTGGTTTATCTCTGGCCATATATACAACATATACAACATAGAGTAGGGGTCAACCTTGACATGACAGTTAATGACTCCCATGGCCTTAGTGCATTTACATCTTACAGAAATCAACAACAAAGTCCAGTGCTTTCTTCTTTTATGTTAAATGCAGCAGAGTGTATGTCAGAGCATACCTCTATTTGTGTACTATTCTAGATATAGTTTATAAGGCAATTAAGTTTATACATGTATGAAGTTTCTTTCTATATTACTATTAGTACCAATATTTATCAATTCTTCCATATTCATTCTACATCTTTATTCTCTATAAATACAAATAAAAATATTGATATGCTGGTATATATATACACACACATAGGTAAATAGATTTTTTTTTTTTTTTTTTGAGATGGAGTTTCACTCTTGTTGCCCCAGCTAGAGTGCAATGATGCAATCTTGCATCACTGTAACCTCTGCCTCCCGGGTTCAAGCACTTCTCCTGCCTCAGCCTCCCAAGTAGCTGGGATCACAGGTCTGTGCAACCATACCTGACTAATTTTCATATTTTCAGTAGAGACAGGGTTTCTCCATATTGGTCAGGCTGGTCTTGAACTCCCCACCTCAGGTGATCCACCTGCCTCAACCTCCCAAATTGCTGGGATTATAGGCATGAGCCACTGCACCCGGCCACGTAAATAGATTTTTAAAACTTACATACAGGATGAGTACGTCTATGTAAGTGTTTATGTTTACAAGAAATATTCCCCCAAAAGACCATTTTCAATCACTTGGCATATAGAAATTATGCAGATATATAATTACTTCTAATCTGTTTTACTCAATAGCATTTCAGAACGAAACATTTGTACAATATTGTTTGTATAAACAAAATAACCTTCACCTTCAGTAGCATAAGCCTCAGAAATGAGCTGACAGCAAAGCCACATTATACATGCTGTTCAGGGTGCATTTCAGCATCCTGCATTCCTTCTCAATGTTTGTATGTGCTCTTCACATCCACTAGTTTGGGCCTGCTTTGATAAATCTGTAGTCATTCCTTAGATACATAGATAATTGGCTGATTGAATCTACCTAGGCTAAGAAAATTGGCTGATTGGAATCACCTTGGGCTAATCTAATTGACTAATTCGATTCCCTGATAGTGCTATAATTGCCTAATTGGTATCACTTGGACTAATTTAATTGGCTGATTGGAATCACTTGGGCTGAGCTACCTGGGGCTGACTAGAATCACATGGGCTGAGTTCATTGACTGAATTTCTGTGTCTTGAGGTGAATGAGTAAGGTAATGACCTCTTACATACTTTTCTTTTGGACCTTTTTTTTCAATACATACTCCCAAATGGACATTAATTGGACATGTATATAAGCCTTTGTGTTTGTATATGTTTTTGTATAACATGTCTTATATCTGTTACTAAATCTACAGAAGTGCCTGGCCAGGTGCAGTGGCTCATGCCTGTAATTCCCGACACTTTGGAAGGCAGAGGTGGGTGGATCACCTGAGGTCAGGAGTTCGAGACCAACATATTTGTGCTACACATGCTCACAGGCACGTAGTACACTCTGTGTCCTTGTACTTTAATCAGGATATCTGTGCTGCATGTGCTTACGGTCATATCCCAGCTCACAGACTATGCCCCTTCCTTATTTGGGAATATTATTACTTTTCTAAGTCTTTTCATAAGTAACTTCCTCTTTTCCTTCGTTCTCCATTGCTTTTACCTATTTAGGAAAGTTTTAAGTTGTTAGCCAATCAGGTTCAGTTTAAATTGTGAAGTCTGGCTCCAGGCAATGGAGACAAGTAGCAGGGACAAGCTGCGTAAGGGATAAAAATTGCTTCCCTCCTTTATTCAGCTGTGCTCTTGCCATTATCCCATCTGCAAGGAGCACCCTTTTGCAGAACGTAAATTTGCCTTGCTGAGAAAACTTTTTGTCTGTATCCTGATTTTTCCTTGTGGTACCAAGGAACAAGCATTCTATTTCTGAATAAACATTTTACTTATAACAAAATGGTGGCCTATATGGGGAGCCATTCTCCTCCAGGGGGGTCTCCAGTACTCTCTCATGAGGAGGCTCCCCACTGCCTCATTGAGGCAGCCTCAGGGGTAAGGAATCAAGATCTACTTGGTATCACAAATAAACCTGGACTCTCAGCAATGCAGCAAGAAACCAGCCAGTGACCTGGAGTAAAGGACCCTCGTATACCACGTGGACACACAACCTCATGCATGAGCCAAGGAAGGAAATGCCAGAGGAGCTGGTAAATTATTTCCTCAGTGGTCAGGACTAAGAAAAGAAAAGCAGTGGGGTGGTGAAGCATTCCTTGGTTAGGACATACCAAGGAAAGAGGAGCCACAGGGGCAGTAAGGCATTCCTTAGCTGGGAGTACGGGAAGAAAAGCCACTGAGGAGTGATGAAGTATTCCTTAGTCGGGATGTCTTAGAGGTTACAAAAAGGTGAAAAATTCCCATTAGGGGGAGACTGAACCTCACACACTAATCTGGCAGTAGGAAAAATAGTCAGAACTTCCCTTTCCCCTCTTCTCAGGGGAAGAAAGAGGCTAAGCTCCACTCCCACTGGCTGCTCCTAGGGACAGGAGAAGGAGAGGGGAGAACAGCAGTGTAGGTGGCTGGCAGAGGCAGGGAGAGACCAGCAGAGAGGAGAGAGAAACTGAGAGAAGAAGTCAGAGAGAAAGAGAGAGAGTGTGCAGCTCCACTTTGTTGTGGATTGCTGGCACCCAGCAGAGTGGCAGCTGGAACGCTCTCCTTGCACCTGGCCATGCAGCAAGAGCCACTTAGGCCACCGGCTGCCAAGCTCCAAAGCTTCCATGCCACTCGGGAGTGTCTTGCCACCCTCAGAGGACGGCAGGCCATGGACACCTGTAAGTTGGAGCTGAGCAGAGGAGTGTGAGTGCTTCAGGGCCAGGAACCTGTGCCACTCAGCTAGGCAGCCAGTTGCACCAGGAGGGGTGTGGATCCCTCTGCCCAGCCTGGCTCTGCATGGAAGAAGAGGGCGGGGACTGGCGCTAGGAAGAGAGCAGAGGAGGAGAAGTTCTATGACTCATGCAACTTGCAGCGGGTGTCTGCTAAGTCTCTTGGCTGGCGGTTGTCCAGGGCCTGGACTGCAGCCATGCAGATCCCATCCAGCCCAAGAGACTAAGTGGAGAGAGAAGAAAGAGGGGTTGACAGAGAGAGAGAGAGAGAGAAAGAGAAAGTGCAAATGAGAGAAATAGATGGGGAGAATCAGTGAGAGACTGGAAGAGACAGAGATCAGAGAAAGACACAGAGTGAGACCAGGGAGAGAAATACTGTAAAAGGAAGTCAGAAAGTTGAGGCATGTCAAAGATTGTCTGTGAAAGTCATATAAGAATGTATACAGGAAATATTGTATAATTTAAAAGTAGACCTCCTGAATATAAAACTATTAAAGAAACAGTTTATATGCAAGGTATGGAAGGAAATTAAACTGTACTTTTAGCAAAAGGATAAAAAAGGTGCTAAAGAAAATTCAGAAGAAAAAATGAATATTACTAAACCAAAGACAAATGTTA
>NW_016810590.1:18112-20084 GCF_001698545.2 Rhinopithecus bieti
CCAGATGGTGGGGCTCAGGCAGGAGCAACGTCCAGGGACAACCAGGCGAGTCACAAAGCCCCTCATCCCCAAGGCCACAATGCACAAGAGTGGTGAGAGCCACAGCAAGTCCGAAACACTGAGAGAGTGCGAGGCCGCCATGTCTCCTGGGTGGCACTAAGCGAGTGTGGACGGCAAACCACCCAGGTGCGGAGGCAAGAGACTGAAGGCACAAGCTGTTCCAGTATAACAAAGAAAATACTTTTTTTTTTTGAGGCGGAGTCTCGCTCTGTCGCCCGGCCTGGAGTGCGGTGGCCGGGTCTCAGCTCACTGCAAGCTCCGCCTCCCGGGTTTATGCCATTCTCCTGCCTCAGCCTCCGAGTAGCTGGGACTACAGGCGCCCGCCACCTCGCCCGGCTAGTTTTTTGTATTTTTTAGTAGAGACGGGGTTTCACCGTGTTAGCCAGGATGGTCTGGATCTCCTGACCTCGTGATCCGCCCGTCTCGGCCTCCCAAAGTGCTGGGATTACAGGCTTGAGCCACCGCGCCCAGCCACAAAGAAAATACTTAAAATAAGAATAGTTATGTTAGACATAGAATATATATATGATTATGTATGGATATTACTAATCGTTAGTTTATAGCATTACTCTTTATTCCAATAGTATAATAATCTTTGTTCTACTACTATAACCTAGGAAGAGTGCGAACCCTCTGTCATGCCCGGACAGGGCCACTAGAGGGCTCCTTGGTCCAGCGGTAACGCCAGTGCCTGGGAAGGCACCCATTACTTAGCCAACCGGGAAAGGTAGTCTCTCTTTCCCCGGGGGAAGTTAGAGCTAAGAGTCTGCTCCACTGCCTCCTGTGGAAGGTCTGACTGATGTCAGGCCCGCCAGCAGCCATCCGGAGGCTTAACCATCTCCCTGTGATGCTGTGCTTCAAGCGGTCACGCTCCTGGTCTGCTTTCATGTTCCGCCCTGTACACCTGGCTCTGCCTTCTAGATAGCAGTAGCAGAATTAGTGGAAGTAGGAAAGTCTTTGAAATGCATAGAAGAAATAATGACTTAAGGTGTCTGTCTCCACCTCCGCTACCAAACAGGGAAGGGCCCCTTGTCTGGTGGACAAATGACTCGTGTGACCTTACCTACTGAAAATGGCTCACACTCCTTACCCTGTGTCCTTGCCTTGTATCCAATAAATAACAGCACAGCCAGATATTCGGGGCCACTACCGGTCTCCGCGTCTTGGTGGTCGTGGTCCCCCGGGCCCAGCTGTCTTTTCTTCTATCTCTTTGTCTTGTGTCTTTATTATTATTTTGAAGTTTCATATTAGTGTGTTTTTTCAGTGTAGGTTTCTCTCTCTCTCTCTCTTTCTCTCTCTCTCTCTCTCTCTCTCTCTCTCTTTCTTTCTTTCTTTCTTTCTTTCTTTCTTTCTTTCTTTCTTTCTTTCTTTCTTTCTTTCTTTCATCTCTCGTCTCCGCACATGAAAAGAAAAACCCACAGGCCCTGTAGGGCTGGACCCTATAGCAAGGATCTTCCACTTTCCCTTTTCTCAGAACTAAAAGTCTTTTAGCACAGGCACCACCCCTAGAGTGTCCAGCACACCAACATCAGCCTGGAGACCATGTCCTCATCAAAGGATAGAAAAAAGGAAAACTCGAGACAGCCCAGGAAGGCCCCTACCTGGTGCTGCTAACCACCGAGACTGCCGTTTGCACAGCAGAAAAAGGATGGACACATCACACCCAAGTCAAAAAAGCGTCATCACCTTCAAAATCATGGGCCATTGTTCCAGGGTGAAGCCCTACCAAATTAAAGCTAAGAAAACTTAATCTATCTTTTCTTTTCTTTTCTTCCTTTTCTCCCCATCTTTTTTTTTTTTTTTCAGCCTTTTAAAATTTTTTTTATTATGCTTTAAGTTCTGGGGTACATGTGCAGAATATGCAGTTTTGTTACAGTTATACATGTGCCATAGTGGTTTGCTGCACCCATCA
>NW_016810591.1:0-2116 GCF_001698545.2 Rhinopithecus bieti
GCTCATCCTGTTCCTTCAGTCCCTGCTCTGGGCCTTAGGTAGCAGCAAGGCCATTGACACGCGATGCCCTCGGCCCTCCGAGTCTGGCCCAGTGCTGTCCCCTGCACTTGGCTAAGGCCAGCAGTCCTGGGCCCGGGGGGTGGGGGTCCTGCCTTGCCAGTGCCTGGCCTGGAGTGCACTGGTCCTTGAGTCCTCCTTGCTGGCAGATACCTCGGTTGCCTGGGAACCCCCACCAGAGAGCCCGCCAGCGCTCTTGATTTTGCAAGTGGGCCTGAGGTCACCCGTTCCAGATGCCTTGGGGGGCGTGTGCACCGGGAGTGAGCAGTGGGGCATCCTGAGTGCCACAGCCTGGCCAAGGGCCCTGAAGGAACGGCGTGGTGAGGATGATGAATGGGCTGCTGGCCCCGGCCTCCCTGACTTAGGGATTTTGCTGGACGCAGTGCGTGGCTGAGGAGCCCCCCCGGGTGGGAAGGCCAGCCAGGGAGGAGGGTGAGGTCGGGTGGGAGGCTGAGCGCTTGTGGAGAGCGACCACACTGCCAAGCAGCAAAGCTGTCCTGCGGCCCTGCCTCCTCTGCTCCTGCTCCACCCTCGCCTGTTGTCTGTCTGTCTGTCCACTGGCCTCAGTGCTGGTTCCAGAGTGACCCAGCGACCCTGTCACCCCCATAGGCCATCTCCTGGACACCTCCCTGCACGGCTGGAGTCCCATCCCCCTCCTAGCATGTCCCTTCTTGTCCAGGGGCCTCTCTGAGGCTCGAGTCATGCACGAGCTCAGGCCCAGCAGGGAGGAGCCCTGCAGCTCCACAGCCCGTGAGTGGGGGGAGCTGAGAAGCGCTCCCCAGCTGGGGCCCCTGACTTGAATGTGCAGCTCTCTGACCTCCACCCAGGGGTATGGCCAGCCCCACTGCCAGGGAGGCCAGGCCCACCCAGGGGGCCTCCTCACTCCGGGTGTGTCTGGCTCGGGCCCAGGCAATGGGTGGGATGCTGTGACCTGGCTGCGCCTTTGCACGCATGGCCCCTGGCTGTTCCGGGTCCCCAGCGTCCCCACCTTGGGCCTCAGCCTGCCTTTCTGCTTCACTCCACTTGCCCCTCCACCCTCCCTTCCACCTCACCCCTCCCTACCTTCCTACTTCTGGCTTGCTAACTGGAGCAGAGTGGAGGCCTCTCCCGCGCTCTTCCCACCCCACCCTGGTGGATCCAGAGGGTCCCAGTGGACCCCAGCACAGTCCTCCCAAGGCCTGCTCTGCCTCGGCCTCAAGGCTGGCCACCTCCACCTCCCACCTTCCTGTTGGCAGCCCAGGAAGAGCCTCGTTGTCCCCAGGCTATAGAATCAATCCAGAGGAAGCCTGCGCCCCATTGACCAGCCCGTCCTAAGCCGGGGTCCTCACTCTGTCCCCAGCCCAGAGACCAGAATCGGTTCAGTTGTTGGTGGCAAATGTCACAAGGAGTGGTCAAGAGGGAGGAAGTGAGAGAGGACAGAAGGGAGGATGAGGGCTCTGGCCTGGAGGCTGGGGAGCACCAGCGTACCTTCTTGAACTTCCTCTGCAGAAGCAGCATCATGGTGGGCAGAAAGGGTGGGAGGGAGAGAGAATCAGTGTGAGCGATGGCAGCACAGAGAAAGGGGGGTTGGCAGGGCTGAGGCGGTGGGGCGAGCAGTCCAGGCTGTGCAGGGTTATGCGGCCCCTCTTGTTCCTTCTTGGGTCCTGCACCCCCGACAAGGCCACATGTGCCCATGTGGCATTGAAGTCATGCACGTACCTGGTTCATGAACTTCATGGGCTAAGGAGGCCATGGAACAAGAGGCAAAACCGCGGGTCAGAGGTCAAAGGAGAAGGGTCCGAGGTTAATGGAAAAGCGGCCCATCGCCACTCGAGGCCGAGGGTGGGGCGCGTGCGGGGATCGAGCAAGACACAGTCAGTGTTAGCCCAGGCACGGCCACCACCCCAGTCCCATGTCCCCAAACCCTGCTGTCAGCATCTGGGAGCACCCCAGGTGGGGAAACTGAGGTGATCTGTGGCTCTAGCCCTTAGTAGAGAAGACTCGGTACTGGGGCTGGGCCTTCCTTTGCCCCCATCCCGTCTGTCCTGGGGTGACCCCGGAAGGGTGTCTGCGCCTCTGG
>NW_016810592.1:0-657 GCF_001698545.2 Rhinopithecus bieti
GCTCCATGAACCACAGCTCCTCCCACGCTGGAACCCCGCACACCGAGTCGGGGCTCTCCCGGATCACCCTCCCGTGGTCACCACACTACATGGGTGCGGGAGGCGCGGGGTTCCCGAGAGGGCTCCGGCCAGCGGAAGTGGCGCCCACAGGTACAGACAGGACGCAGGGGTCCCGCTGCCTGCCCCGCCCGGCCCTGCGCAGAAGGGGACTGAGGCCCGGCTGCGCGCGGCGACTCGGTCCGCCGGTTCCGCAGCCCATGGCTGGTTCCAGCAGGTTTCATCTAGACCTCTTCCCCACTTCGGAAAGCCAGGCGCAGTCCACTCATCATTCCTCGGCTTCCCGGGTGTCCTGGAGTCAGTTACAGATGTCCCAATACCCGCAGGTCACACGGTGGCAGAGGCTGCTGCAGAGGCACCTGGGCCTTCCAGAGCCAAGAAGTAGCAGCAGAGACTAACAGAAAGAGCCTACTGTGGCGAGGGCCAAAGCGCCCGCCAGCCAGATCCCGGAAGCCGCCCTCTCCTTTCCGGCGGCGCGCCTGATTGAAGGGTCCCCACCCCAGCGCCCCTACTGTATGGGGCTTCAGGCCACGCCCCCTCAGGTCCTGAGTGACAGGAGATTGCCCTCTCACCTGAGGCTGGATGAGGCCAGAATGACCG
>NW_016810593.1:0-1216 GCF_001698545.2 Rhinopithecus bieti
CAGTATCAAAGTCTTAGAAGGAAGAAGTCCAAAAGAAAGGAGGGTGAGCAGAAACACAATATCCATTCTCAATAGGAAGAGAAACAGTGCCATTTTAAGAAGCCTAATTGGAGTCCTGTGACCCCAGTGGTTTTGTAGATGAGTAGAATAGAAAACACTTTCTGACTTGCATTTTTAAAGGTTTGCAAAGAACAAAAATTAAATCTCTTAATTACTGCAAACTGTCCTTGTTGAACCAGAAACCTGATGAAAATTCTCCAGTGGTTTTGGAAAGACTGAGAGAAGCTTTATTGAAACACTAAATGTACTTAGGCCATGGGCTTTCTTGGAGAAAGTGTGATTCAGCTTAGCTGGGGACCAATCAGGAGCTGAAACGATGATTCATAAATACTGCTTAGCTTGGCCCAGGAATTATCAGGAGCTGAAATTAAAGCTTGGCCAGGGACCTTGACCCCAGATGTATCAGAAGCTGAAGTGATGATTCATAGAGGCCGAATTTACAGTACAGATAGGAAAGTAGAGTGCCCACCAGAACCCGCAGGAACCCACTTTGCCCATATCCCCATTAAAGGAGAAGAAAGTTTTCCTGGGAGTCCACTGAGTACACAAAGGACAAAAGCATTTCTATGTCAGGCCTCGTTCCTTTATCTAAGTGATGTGGAGGTTTGTGCAAGCTTTTATCAAAATGGGCTGGAGGTTTTTCTATCTGTGTAGCCGTGGGCATGTCTCTAGACACAACACTCTGTGTTAGTTCACTTATCGGTGCCTGTAGCTTGAATTTTTTACCAGGCTGATTTTTATGTAATGTGGGGAAGAGGCAATGACCTGTGAGCCAGGGATTCTCCGGGACCCTTCCTTTCCTATCTACCTAAGGCAAGCTAAATAACTCCTTTTAGGCAAGCTAAATAACTCCTTTTAGCACCAAAGAACCAACAATGACACGCATTGACCACAAGTTTCTGGACACACAGCATGATTGAGCAATTCGTCCATAGCAGAGTTCAAAATGAAAATATATTGTTCGTCTAGTACATAACCACAAGGAAACTTACCAGCAGCAGGATGGTCTGGGTAGCCCTTTTCTCTGGGGAGACTCTTGGGGAGAGGTTGGTGCTATAAAGGTATGGGGACTGCTCCTGATGCCTGGACAACAGAAAGACCACGTGTGCAGGTGAGAGGAGCATGATTTCTACAAAGGAAATATCACTGAATTCTG
>NW_016810594.1:0-1213 GCF_001698545.2 Rhinopithecus bieti
TTTTTTTATCTCAAATACTGCAGTTTTTATCTCTGGCATTCTATGAGCCTTTTTTATTTTGTCCATATCTCTGCTTAATATGCTTAATCATCTTCTACTTTGTATGATATATGGAATATAACTATAATAGTTTTAATATCCTTATCTACTAATTCTATCTTCTTTGTCATTTGTGCATATGTTTTGATGGGTTTATTTTTCTCCTCATTTTGAGTCACAATTTCCTGCATTTTTGCATGCCTGATCATTTTGTATTGGTTGCTAGACATCGTGAATTTTACTTTGTTGATGGTTGGATGTTTTTGTGTTCCTAGAAAGAATTCTTGAGCTTCGTTATAGGATGTGAAATTACTTAGAAACAGATTATTTTGGAGGCTTTGTTTTAAGCTCCGTTAGATGAGATCTGAGTAGCCTTCTGGTAGCTTTGATTTTGACTCATGACTCTCTCAATACTCATGTGATTACCTAATGCTCTGTGAATTATGAGATTTCTTCTCTGACTAGCAGTAGTACAAACTATTCCTGACCTTGTGTGAGTCCTGGAGATTTTTCCCTCTACTATTTTTGGGTTGTTCTTTTGTCCAGCCTCTGGTAACTCCCTTACACACCTGCGTCAATCAGCTCTCAGCTGGAAATTCAAGGGACCCTTATGCAGCTCTCTGGGAAAGTCTTTTTGGGTACTCTCTCTTCTTTGGAACTCTGTCCTGCAAACTCAACTCAGGGAGAGAACCAGGCTTCATCTGGGTTCCCTCTTCCTGCACTGCTCCCAGGAAATGCTCTCTGAGCAGCAAGCTGGGATAGTCATAGAACTCACCTCATTTGTTTACCCTCTCCCAGGAATCACTGCCCTGCACTGTATGATGTCCAGTGTTTGAAAACCACTGTTTCATATATTTTTTCCATTGAAAAAATGGTTTCAGTTCCCTGTTATTACATATTGAATGGAAGCCAAAATCTGAAATAAGCATTTTATATGTATCATTAAGTTTCAATAATTAAAACTTTTAAACTGATGCAAGAATTCCTTGACAGATCATTAAATCTGTTTATCATTGACAGTGGTCATGTAATATATCATAAAGGTGGCACCTTAAATTAGTGGCTAAAAGGAGGAATTAATCAGTAAAATGGGGTCGAAAATTCTTTAACTATTTGGGAATAAAATAAATTTATATCTTCACCGCACACAATACTTGAAATAAATTTAAGTTAA
>NW_016810595.1:0-465 GCF_001698545.2 Rhinopithecus bieti
TTATTACCTATAAGGGGAAATATGATAAATTCATCTACCTTAAAATTGAAAAATTCTGTTTAGCAAGAAGTCACAAGTATACAGCTATGAATTATATATAAGTAAAAATCTGCAAAATACCAATTACTAAATATTATCATTATTCTGCATATCTGGGAGTACAGTAGATGGGCCAGTGGATGTTGGGTGAGGAATAAAATAACATAGATATTTCTAAATAATTATAGGTTTCATGAAATTTATTTTAATTACATTATATTTGCAAAATTACTAATTACATTGTTAAAATAAAATTTTAATAGCATTATGCTTTATTGCTAATAATGATCTAAAGGATTAAAAGCATGATTATTTTCCAAATTTTAAAAAATTGGCTATATTTTCATAAAAAATTTAAATTTCCTATACAATGAAATTTGTTTACATATGAAATTAGTTTACACATGTTTAAAATAATATATTCTT
>NW_016810596.1:0-1214 GCF_001698545.2 Rhinopithecus bieti
AGCCACCGCGCCCAGCCAAGAGTTCTGTTTTAACAGCATAATTGTGAGCTGCCTATGAGGCTCTCTGATGTAGGAATTTCAAATGTACTTACAAAATCATATAAAATTAAATGATAATATGACTTACTTTATAGGTTTCTTGGATGCATTAAATACAATACATAGAAAGGTCAGGGCAGGGAGTCATACCTGATGTCAGAAGGCCTCAGTGTCCTTTTCCTTTTGCAGGTGGGAGAGTCAGATAGCCACCCAAGAAAACACAATGAAAGACACGGATATCAAGAGACTATTGTATAATCATCTTTTATGCGTATTTTCAATTAGCCTGATCATCTTCATTCCATCATTCTTTTTGGAGAACTTCTCAATATTGGAAGCACACTTAATATGGTTGTACATCTGTTGTGTTTTTCTAACTGCTGTCAATCCAGTATTATATTTAGTAGCAAAACCAAATGCATCCTCTAAAAGAAGTTTATCATCACACAAGGTGACTAGATTTTTGAAATGTTGTATTAATTTCTTATGTCTTGTTTCTTGCATGTCATTCATGTAATTTTTGTTCTATATGGAGTGCCACCATTAGAGTTGAAGATGGAAACATTTTTATTTGTGGTTATTTTGTCTGCTTTTACTACTCTACCAAGTTTATTTTTGTTAGGACCAAATCTCAAAGCATGGATAAGAGTTTCCACTAGAAAGGGAGTTATATTCACTTGGGAGAATAGTGTCCAGATCACTACAATTTCTAGTTTTGTGGCAACATGTCTTGGAGTACTTTCTATACCACTGGATTGGAAAAGACCATGGCAGATAAGGAAACTAACACGTACAGGATATGTAACACCCTCAAGGTCAGTGAGCTGGTACATATGGCCCATCTCCTCCTATATGCTTGGAGCAAACTTTGGCAACACGGCTGGCCTTCTTATTTCACCACTCTGGATACACTGGAATAAAAAGCAACTTACATATAACAATTAATTGGAACAAAGGTAGAAGATAATTCTTTGTGCAGATACCATGTAAAGACTATGAAGAAATATATATAATCAAAGCCAAACAGTTCCATTTACAGCATTGTTTTTTTAATGTTATAACTGAAAAAAAACTTAAAATGTATTTGCAACATGATATAATTGTAGCTTTTCAACTATGAAACCCCTTAAGAAATTGTACTTTCTTGTTTAAGTAAAGTATCAATAACAGGAAAA
>NW_016810597.1:0-1216 GCF_001698545.2 Rhinopithecus bieti
ACCATATTATGCATAGATTAAATCTCTATTGCTTATTTTCCATTCAGGTTAAAATCAGAGAGTGACTTAAAATTTTTACTCTCTAGGTCTTTCGGCTAGGACTGCTACTTTTATAATTCCTTTTGCCAAAACTCGATGAAAAACTCTGGTTGAATGTTTAAACTTCTTAAAAACCCTCCCCAAATGGATGAACTTTACCCTTCACCTAGAAGCCAATCCCACCTTCTCTCTGCACAGTTTCCCTTTTACATTGGAAGCCTGTTTTCATGGACATCTTACCTTTCTTCTTGCTCTGTTATCCTTCTCTGCTTGCAGCCAGAGGAGTAAAGACTTAAATGTGGTATAGGATTGTGATTTGGACTTCCTTATCCGTGATTAGAAGTAAGTGGAAATGAGGAAACAACATAAGGTCTTAGGGAGGAATGTTGGAATGTTTCTTTTCCTCTTTTTTTTTTTTTTTTTTGAGACCGAGTCTTGCCCTGCTGCCCAGGCTAGAGTGCAGTGGCATGATCTCGGCTCACTGCAACCTCTGCCTCTCAGGTTCAAGTGATTCTTCTGCCTCAGCCTCCCAAGTAGCTGGGACTACAGGCACGTGCCACCAGGCCCAGCTAATTTCTGTATTTTTAGTAGAGATGTGGTTTCACTATATTGGCCCAGCTGATCTCGAACTCCTGACCTTGTGATCCGCCCACCTTGACCTCCCAAAGTGCTGGGATTACAGGTGTGAGCCACTGTGCTGGTGAGCAATATTTCCTAACCTTTGTTGTTATTGTTGTTGTTGTTTTGTCATCAATAAATTACGGATAATGGATTGTGGTGATGACTAAGTCATATAACACGTGGATAGCCCACAGGAAAGTGCTTGGCCTACAACTGTCTCTTAATAATTTCTTGCTGTGGTCAATATCATGAATATTAGCAGTGCTGTTACTATTTCTTCTTCTAGAAGATAAGAAGTAAGTATAGGCATATTGAAACACTATGCTCCAATAATGGAACACTAGGCATAAATTGGGAAGCAATCAAGGTGTTCAATCTATGTAATACTTTTCTCTTCTTGCTCTATGGATTCTCACTGACTTTCTCTTTCTCTCATATGCTTGCTGTGGCCGCACTGGCCTTCCAGTCCTCTTACCCTTCCTTTCATAGCCCCACCTTAACCTAAGAAATGAAACATTGAGAAGAATGTCTATATTTTTTATTTAAATTTTTTTTT
>NW_016810598.1:0-577 GCF_001698545.2 Rhinopithecus bieti
CATCACGTAACAAAACAAAAAAACACTTCTTAAGTTCTTACAGTGGAAAGAGCGAAATGCCATTACTTTACTTGTATTATCGCATTTAATGTAGGACACAGGTGTTGTGTCTTTTGTTCTTTTTTAATTTTTTTTTTTTTTTTTTTTTTTGAGACGGAGTCTTGCTCGCCCGCTAATTTTTTGTATTTTTAGTAGAAACGGGATTTCACCCTGTTAGCCAGGATGGTCTCGATCTCCTGACCTCATAATCCGCCTGCCTCGGCCTCCCAAAGTGCTGAGATTACAGGTGTGAGCCACCATGCCTGACTGTTCTTTTTATAATTTTTAAATTTTATTTATTTATTTTGAGACAGTCTCACTCTTGATGCCCAGGCTGGAGTGCAGTGACGTGATTTTGGCTCACTGCAACCTCCTCCTCCCGGGTTCAAGCAATTCTCCTGCCTCAGCCTCCTGAGTAGCTGGTATTATAGGTGCCCGCCACCAGGCCCAGCTAATTTTGTATTTTTAGTAGAGATGGGGTTTCATCATGTTGGCCAGGCTGATCTGGAACTACTGACCTCAGGTGATCTGACTCGGC
>NW_016810599.1:0-1216 GCF_001698545.2 Rhinopithecus bieti
AGACGCAATAATATATGATAAAGGGGATATCACCACCGATTCCACAGAAATACAAACTACCATCAGAAAATACTGTAAACACTTCTACGCAAGTAAACTAGAAAACCTAGAAGAAATGGATAAATTCCTGGACACATACAGTCTCCCAAGACTAAAAAAGGAAGAAGTTGAATCTCTGAATAGACCAATAACAGGCTCTGAAATTGAGGCAATAATTAATAGCCTACCAACCAAAAAAAGTCCAAAACCAGACGGATTCACAGCCAAACTCTACCAGAGGTACAAAGAGGGGCTGGTTCCATTCCTTTTGAAACTATTCTAATCAATAGAAATAGAGAGAATCCTCCCTAACTCATTTTATGAGGCCAACATCATCCTGATACCAAAGCCTGGCAGAGACACAACAAAAAAAACAGAATTTTAGGCCAATATTCCTGATGAACATCAATGCAAAAATCCTCCATAAAATACTGGCAAACGAATCCAGCAGCACATCAAAAAGTTTATCCACCAAGATCAAGTCAGCTTCACCCTGGGATGTAAGGCTGGTTCAACATATGCAAAGCAATAAACATAATCCATCACATAAACAGAACCAAAGACAAAAACCACATGATTGTCTCAATAGATGCAAAAAAGGCCTTTGACAAAATTCAACAGCCCTTCATGCTAAAAACTCCCAATAAACTAGGTATTGATGGACTGTATCTCAAAATGATAAGAGTTATTGATGACAAATCCACAGCCATTATCATACTGAATGGGCAAAAACTGGAAGCATTCCGTTTGAAAACTGGCACAAGACAGGGATGCCCTCTCTCACCACTCCTATTCAGCATAGTGTTGGAAGTTCTGGCCAGGGCAATCAGGCAAGAGAAAGAAATAAAGGGTATTAAATTAGGAAAAAAAGAAGTCAAATTGTACCTGTTTGCAGATGACATGATTGTATAGTTAGAGAACCCCATTGTTTCAGCCTAAAATCTCCTTAAGCTGATAAGCAACTTCAGCAAAATCTCAGGATAAAATCAATGTGCAAAAATCACAGGCATTCCTATACACCAATAACAGACAAACAGAGAGCCAAATCATGAGTGAACTCCCATTCACAATTGCTACAAAGAGAATAAAATACCTAGGAATTCAATTTACAAGGGATGCAAAGGACCTCTTCAAGGTGAACTACAAACCACTGCTCTACGAAATAAAAGAGGACACA
>NW_016810600.1:0-935 GCF_001698545.2 Rhinopithecus bieti
AGTAATAACTAATACAACCACTATGGAAAATACTCTGTTTGCAAAACCACAGGTTAGTTCCTGGAAGTCAGCACGGTCAGAGAAAGGATGTGGTATAGCAGAAAGTTTAAATAGCTCCTGCAACAAAGGGAAGAGAGATATGTTGACTTCTGCCTCCTAGAGGGTTGAAACTGGAAAGAACAATACTTGAATAGCTCATTCAGAAAGAATTGAAGATGAAAAATTCATCACATTTTGAAAAGTCTTCACTAATCACTTTTGGGAAATCAGGTGAGAAAGGAACTAATATATTAGGATAATGATAAGATGAAAATAAGTGTTAACTTCAGATTCAGCAAATCAACCTGGTTTGTTTTGGTTGCTACATGGAGGACATTGGCATCACTTTTTAAATTAGCCCCCAAATCCCACTTCTCATTGTTGTGAATTGAAAGAGTTGTCGTAATTCACCTGGTTCTAAAATTCTGTGCAGTTGTGGAGCTCTGTAGCCAAATAAGTTCCATAAAACAAACTCATCGCAGGCGCAGGAAAAGCAGCTCTTTTGAAAATACCTTGTGATCAGGCTCTAGGTCACGACCTGGGTCTTGAGAAACTTGAGTTAGTAGATGTTAGTTTTTCTTAGCTCTTTGTTTACTCTGGACTTAGACATTTTGTATTATTAAAAACCTGTGGCTTATAAGGACATTCTATTTATCTTTCCAGGCTTTTTTGATGGAAATGCCTGGATTTTCTTGGAAACAGGGATTTTATTGTGGATTCCTGGTGCCCCTTGGAGAGGCTTATTTTCTGGACAATAGTTTTCCTTAGTGTCACTATGCTTTTCATCTCCAAATAGTCACAAGCTCCCAAGGTCGAGAAAAGTGCATCCTTTTGTTCTAATGAATCTGAAATTCCATTTTAAAAGTCTGCAAAACAGACCCTTGATTAATATAACT
>NW_016810601.1:0-377 GCF_001698545.2 Rhinopithecus bieti
CGATACAGAAAAGGAAATATCCTCAGATAAAATGAGAAAGAAGTTTTTGAGAAATTTTTCTGATCTGTGAATTCATCTCACAGAGTTCCACCTTTCTGTTCATGAAGCTGCTTGCTAATACTGTTTTCGTGGAATCTGCAAAGTGATATTTGGGAACGCATTGAGGGTTATGGTGGAAAGGAAACATAATCAGAAAAATACGAGAAAGAAGCTTTCTGAGAAACTTCTTTGTGTTCTGTGAATTCATCTCACAGAGTTCCACCTTTTCTCTTCATGAAGCTGTTTACAAACACTCTTCTCGTGGAATCTGCAAAGTGATATATGGGAACGCATTGAGGTCTATGGTGAAAAGAAATTATACTCAGACAAAACTGGAA
>NW_016810602.1:0-39383 GCF_001698545.2 Rhinopithecus bieti
GAGCCATAAAAAAGGATGAGTTTGTGTCCTTTGTAGGGTCATGAATGCAGCTAGAAACCATCATTCTCAACAAACTATTGCAAGAGCAGAACCCCAAACACCGCACATTTTCACTCATAGGTGGAAACTGAACAATGAGATCACTTGGACTCGGGAAGGGGAACATCACACACTGGGGCCTATTATGAGGAGGGGGGAGGGGGGAGGGATGGCACTGGGAGTTATATCTGATGTAAATGACGAGTTGATGGGTGCTGACGAGTTGACGGGTGCAGCACACCAACATGGCACAAGTATACATATGTAACAAACCTGCACGTTGTGCACATGTACCCTAGAACTTAAAGTATAATAAAAAAAAAAAAAGCAAAAAAGAGAATAATAAATAAATAAATAAATGCAGCTTTATGTTGTTGTTGTTGGCAGTCTTAGAGTCTTCTGCTATCTCATCATTGGGTCTTTCTCCCTTCAAATAAGCTCTCTAGTGATGTTTGGCTTTTGTGAGTGACAAGTGTGTAATGCAGGAAAGAGGAGCAGATGAAAGTGGTAAATAAAATAACAAGCAGGCCATGCGTGAACTAAAATAAGTGTTGGATTCTGACTTAAAGTGTACCACCAGATGCAGCTGTACAATTGAAATATATCACCTCAGTTGCCACTATAAAGCCTGACGTCAGATGCAGCCTGTCACCTGTTACTCACTGATTGGGTTTTGAAATGAGTCTGCAAGTAATTGATTTATTATGGTCTCTGTGCAGTCAAACCTCTCTGCTAATGTTAATCTTATTTGCAGCTGCTCCCCAGTGCTAGCTAGCATCATTGCCTCAGCTCCACTTCAGATTATCAGGCATTATATTCTCAAAAGGAGTGCTCAACCTAGATCTCTCACATGTGCAGTTCACGATAGGGTTCACGCCCCAGTGAGAATCTAATGCTGCTGCTGATCTAACAGAAGGCCGGGCTCAGGTGCTAATGTGAGCAATGGGGAGTGGCTGTAAATATAGAGGAAGTTTCACTTGCTCATCTGCCACTCACCTCTTGCTGTGCAGCCCAGTTCTCAACAGGTCACAGACTGCTACTGGTCCATGGTCTAGGGGTTGGGGATCCCTGCTTTTTTTTTTTTTTTTTTTTTTGAGAGACGGAGTCTCACTCTGTTGCCCAGGCTGGGGTGCAGTGGCGCAATCTCGGCTCACTGCAACCTCCACCTCCTGGGTTCAAGCGATTCTCCTGCCTCACCCTCCCGAGTAGCTGGGACTACAGACGCACGCTGCCATGCCCCACTAATTTCTTTTGTATTTTAGTAGAGAAAAGGGTTCACCATGTTGCCCAGGCTGGTCTCGAACTCCTGAGCTCAGGTAATCCGCCGGCCTCGGCCTCCCAAAGTAATAGAATTACAGGCGTGAGCCACCACACCCAGCCAACCCTGATTTTTATATTAACTGTATTACCAAATATATTTTCATGGTAAAGTTTAGGGAGAAGATCAAACAAAACCCTCTGAATTGGAACAGTTATCCCTCAATCTCTGGGTTTGTCTCAGTATTGGGGATTTCTCCTGAGTCTCCTCAGGTGAACATTAATTTATCTGTTAGGGAACAGGCAACAACTAAAGCATTTTTATGTAATGAGTAACTAAAATTATGATACTTTGTTTTTAAGCTCACTTTAATGGTTTTCATTTATTTTGATATTTAATCACCTTCTACCATGTACTATTTATTGAGTGTTTCTTATACAGTCATGCATTGCTTAACAACAGGAATATGTTCTCAAAAATACAACATTAGGTGATTTCATCATTGTGCGAACATCACAGTCTATTCTTACACAAATCTAAATAGTATAGACTACTACACACCTAGGCTATACAGTAGCCTAGTGATCCAAGGCTACAAACCTATAGAAGATGTTACTGTAGGCGACTGTAACACAGTGCTAAATACCTATCTAAATATAGAAAACACAGTAAATATACTGTATTATAATCTTCTACAACTACCTTTGTATATGTGGTCCATCACTGATTGAAATATGCAGCATCTGACTGTAAATTACCACTGGTGGTATTTTCTTATAGCAGCACAAAGACATTATATAAATAAAATGTATAATTATATTTTTACTAGTGCAAAGAAATCCATAAGGACTAACACATTTACAATGATTTACAGTAATATTCAGGGCTTTTTTGTCTAACATTATTTCATATTTTCAAGAGCAAATATTGTAATCTTTATAAATAAAATTCGTTCCTGAATATGTGTCTTTTTTAAAAAAGTCTACTCCACTGGGCATAGTAGTAAACCAGAGTTAAAGCTACAGAAAATCTCTGAGCGAATTGAACATAGTTAAAAACTTTGCTCCACAAAATTCGGTCATTTCCAATTCCAATCATAAAATTTACCTCCAAAACACACTTTAGTTATTTGAGTCAAAAATCAACTGATTTATATACATAATATCCAACTGTGATTCCTAGCTTTCTGATACCACATTATGAATAGCTCCACTGTGGTACAACTGAGACAATACAGGTAATAGCAACTTCCTTTGAATTTGCAAGTTGATTGCCTTTGCGAGTGGATCTTTAAACGAGTCCAGCAATCTGTTTTAATATTTGAATATTTTTAAAACATTTATTTTCCGTTTAATATGCATATACATATTTCATAAAATACAGTAGTCTCCCTTATCTGTGGTTTCTCTTTACAGAGTTTCAGTTACTTATGGTCAACTGAGGTCCAAAACTAGGTGAGTACAGTACAACAGAATGTTATGAAAGAGGGTGACAGAGAACACATTCACATAACTTATATTGTTATAATTATTCTATTTTATTATTAGTTATTGTTAATCTCATACTATGCCTAACTTATAAGTTAAACTTTATCATAGGTAAGTATATAAATGAAAAAACAAGATATATACAGGGTTCAGTAACATCTGTGATTTCAGGGATCGACTAGGGTTTTTGGAACGTATCCCTTGCAGAAAAGGAGGGACTACTGTATTTTAAGTTGCTATATATTCGATAATAAACATCTCACTGATATTTAGTCTTATAAAATTTACACATCCTTAATACAATGAAAGAAGCAACCTAACTGTGAGAATCATGTGGGCATTTAATGTACATTTTTACATCTTTTTTTTAAAGGATTTTAAATTTTATCTTAAGCACACTAGATGGCTTTAAAGGGTTGGCATGATCTGATTTATGTATTCTTAATTCTACCTATACAATTTATTTTATTTTTAAAATTAGAAAACATTTGGCTGGGTGTGGTTGGCTTATGCCTGTAATCCCAGAACTTTGGGGGGCCAAGGCAGGAAGATGACTGAGACCAAGAATTCAAGACCAGCCTGGGCAACATACTGAGACCCTGATTTTAAAGAAAATACTAAAAAAAAAAAAAAGCCAGGTATGGTGGCATATGCCTGTGGTCCCAGTTGCTTGGGAGGCTGAGGAAGGAGGATTACTTCAGCCTGGGAGGTCAAGGCTACAGTGAGCCATGATAGAGTCACTGCACTCCAGCCTGGGTGACAGAGTGAGACTGTGTCTCTGTAAAAATAAAATTTAAAAAATAATTGTGGTAAAACACACACAAAATAAGATTCACCACCTTAATCCCTCTTAAGAATACAGTTTGGTACTGTTAAATACAATTACCCTGTTGTGCGACCAAACACCATGTTGTAAAACTGAAACTCTGTACCCATTAAACAACAACTCCCCATTTCCTACTCTGCTGAACTCCTGGCAACTACCATTCTACTTCCTGTTTTTATGAACTGATAACAACAAATATTTCATGTAAGTGGAATTATACAGTATTTGTCTTCTTCTGGCTGGTTTATTTCATTTAGAATAAGGCCCTCAAGATCATATATTATTTTTATTATCTATTAATATATTTTTATATAAGACTTTTTTTTTTATTTTTATTCCTATGATATTATACTATTAATATATTGTTTTATCTATTTTATATATATATTGTTTTATTTATTCATTCTTTCCACCTTTTGGCTATTCTTAATAATGCTGCTATGAACATGGGCCTATCAGTATCTCTTTGAGACCCTACCTTCAATTCTTGGAATTGTACAATCATAAATTCTATTTTTAACTTTTTGAGGAACCATTATACTATTTTTCATAATGGATGTACCATTTTACATCCCCACCACCAATACCCAAAGTTCCAATTTCTGTATATTCTCACAAACATTTGTTATTTCAGGATTCTTCTTGTTTACTTTTTTTACAGCAGCCATTCTCATGTGTGTGAGGTAATATCTCACTGTGGTTTTGGTTTGCATTTGCCTAATGATTAGAGATGTTGAGCATCTTTTCAAATACTTGTTGGCCATTGTGTATCTTCTTTGCATAATATAAATGTGTATTCAAGTCCTTGCCCAATTTTAATCTAGTTTTTTTTGTTGTTGTTGTTGCTGTTGAATTCTTTTTAATCTTTTGTGACTAAATTATAACTCTTTAAATGATGGGGTTCTAATCATAGGTAAAGTTGTTATTGGTTGGTTGGTTTTCAAATCACATGAGAAGTAACCTGGAGCAATGGGAAAAGCATTGTATCAGAGAACAGAAGATATGGTTTCAAATGATAATTATATGACATATTTGTAGAGTGATTGTGTAGACATATTTTAACCTCTGGTCATCAGGCCCCTCGCAAAAACAATGGGACAATTATATCTCCCCTATGAGATCACAGGGTTAGTCTGAGTATCTAATGAGAGATATAATTGTAAAACATTACAAAATTGTTATAAATAAATGATGCATATAAAATCAATTTAAATAACTTTCAAAAAAAATTTTTTTTTTTTTTGAAATGGAGTCTCGCTCTGTCGCCCAGGCTGGAGTGTAATGGCATGATCTTGGCTCATTGCAACCTCTGCCTCCCAGGTTCAAGCAATTCTTGTGCCTCAGCCTCCCAAATAGCTGGGATTACAGGTGCCCACCACCACGGCCAGCTAATTTTTTGTATTTTTAGTAGAGATGGGATTTCGCCTTGTTGGTCAGGCTGGTCTTCCTAAATATTCAGGAATTTCCAATGAGCAATTAAAATTATGAGTACAATTTAAAAATGCACTTCATTACATACAAATATACTACTGCAAAAAGCTATAGAACAACCTACCACACTCCCTTAGGATGGCCCATGAATTACCTTTTCCTATATATTGAGAAAGAAAAGAAAACATAAACAGACTTCCAAACATGAAATAGTATGGTAAACAACATTTACATGCCTTACTATAAATTTAAATTAGTATTTTAAATACGCAATTGTAAAATAATTTACCTAAAAATTACTACTATTTAAATATAATCATTAGCTTATTCAAAACTTTGAAAAACTTGTAAAAAATCCCAGATTTGTTTACTTAGTGACTGAGTTTTAACTTTGAAAATCTCCTTATCAGTCTTTTACTGGCACAGTGGTTAAGGACAAAGACTAGGTAATCTGGATTTAATTCTGGCACATACATTTAATAGATGTGTGACCTTCAGCAAGTTAGTTAACCTCTGGTCTGAGACTTTCTTTCTCATGTTTAAAATTAAGCTAACAATCACACCTCTCTCAGAGTTGTTTCATACATTAAATAAGTCAACAAAGTGCTTAAAATACTGATTGACATGTTGTAACCATTTGCTGTTATTATTTCTATAACTATGTTTATTACTATTTTTCCTGCTTTGACGTTGTGATAAATTCCCTTAAAAGGATAGAAGGAAAAGTGAAACATCTTTGGTGGTGGGTGGCACAGTTAAAGGTTTATCTAATTTCATCAAGGCAATCAGAGAAGACACTAATGTGGGTAGAGAATAAAATTAGTCTTACAAAGCATCATCAGTCTCTAAAAAAGTATACTAAACCACTGGTTTACGTTGTAATTTAGACATACTTAAAGAGAAATTTGAGAAGAATGTCTGCAGTATACAGATCATTTACAATCTTAATATAACTTGTAATTACTTGTTCCCAAACTCAAGTTTAACACAAGGTGTTCTGTGAATTTTACAGAACTAATCCCAAATCTAAATAATTAAATAGAGAAATCCAAATGTTAACAAAGGACAGGCAGCTTTAGAAGTAAACTCCAATTAACAGACAAGAAAGCAAAAAACTGATTAATTGAAAAAAGTAATGTAAAGCCCCCAAAGAATTAAGCTATCACTTGTAAATAAATCTCAGTTGGCTGCCTTTGATTATGTATATACTTTTCCCATCTACCTGGTTGGCACAGGTACAAGACTCAAGTAAAGGTGTACATAATCAATATTATTAAGCTGATCGAAGTAAAACAGGGAATAAACTATAGTTATTATCTACATAAAAGAAGAAAAGAATAAAAGAGTGAAAACACCAATTCCTCAAATACAAATAGAATTTGAAAGCAGTCAGTGTCTAAATCTTTGATTTAAAAAAATAAAATAAAACTCCCCTCATACTTTCTCCCAGTCATTGTTCTACCCACAACAGAAGGAAATACTGACTTCTAACACTATATATTAATTTTGTCTGTTTCTGAACTTCATAAAAATGAATCATACCATAGGCATTCCTTTTGTATCTGATGCCTTTGCAGAACATTAAGTTTATGAAATTCATCTATGTTTAAATTTAATTGTATGCTGTTCATTCTCATTGTACAGTATACCATGATATGAATGTACCATGATGTAGCTATCCATTCTACTGTAAGTAGACATTTGGATTGTTTCCAACTTAGGCCATTACAAATAGTCCTACTATCAACATTCCTGCACATGTCCTTTGGTAAACTTAAGCAAACTTTCCTGTTAGATATATACCTACAACTAAAATTCCTGGGTAACAGATAACATATATGTTCAGGCTTAGTAAACACTCCCAGCTTCCCAAAGTGGTAGTACCAATTTGTAGATCAGATATCCAACTACACAACTTCCTTACAAACACTTCGAAATGGCATCTTTTTTACTTAGCCACTCTGGTGGGTGTCTAGAAATATTTTGCTGTGGTTTTAGTTTGCATTTCCCTAATGATTTTTTATGTTGAGCACCTTTTCATGTTCATATTGACCATATACTATTTGTGAAGTGCCTTTTCAAGTCTTTTATTCATTTTTAAAATTGGGTTATTGAATATAAGTCCTTTGTTGGATATATGTATTACAAGTATCTTCTTTCATTCTATGATTTACCTTTCAGTTTTTAGATTATTTCTAAAATTCTTATTTTTAATGTGATCCAATGTATCAATTTTTCCTATTATTATTTAAGAAATCCTTGCCTAACCCAAGATCACGAAGATATTCTCCCATGTTTCCATCTAAAAGCTTTATTTTTTAAATCTTTCATATTTGGATCTATGATGTACCTAAAATGGATTTTTATGTATGTCAGTAATCATATTTTCTATAAGGATATTGAATTGAAAAAAAATTCTTTTCTCCATTATAGCTAAAAAAATCAGTCATAAACCAGGTAGTAGCATATATGCAGATCTGTTCCTGGAAGTAATAGTTTTCTTTTCCTTCTGTAACAAATTAGCACAAACTTTGCAGCTCAAAACAACACACCTTTACTATTCACAATTTATTTACAAGTCAAAAGTCCAGGTTAGCTCAGCTAATTTTTCTATTCCCAGTTTCAAAAAAAAAAAAAAAAAAAAAAAAAAAAAAAAAAAAATCAAAATGTCTGCCTTCTGAGCTCTTACTCCAAAGGCTCAGTGAAGATTCTACTTCACAGAGTCCAGTTTCTTCATTTCCTTTGGTTATAGGATTGAGGTCCCTATTTCCTTGCTGACTTAAGCTAGAGGCTATGTTCAGCAACCAGAGGCCTCTCTCCAGTCTTTTACATAGGCCCTTAAATCTCACCAATAATAGTGCATAGAATCTTTCTCATGCTTGGAATCAATGACTCCCACTCTGCTGCATCTCTATTCTGCTTTCAGCTAGAAAAACTTCTCTGCTCTTAAGGGTTTATGTGATTAGACTAGGCCCACCCAGATAACCCAAGATAATTTCTCTGTCTTAACTGTTTGTAACCTTAACTGTATTTGCAAAGTTCCTTTTGCCTTATAATGTGACATATTCACAGGTACCATGAACTAGGGCTGGATATCTTTGAAGGCCATTATTCTGCCTACCACACTGGATACTCTCTCCTGTTAAACTAGCCTATTCTTGCACCAATGCCATTGTTTTTAATAACTCTACTATTGTGTTACAGAAAATGATGGCAATTGGTACTCTTACAGTTATTTTGTTACTCCTTAAGATTGCCTTGACTATCCATGATCCTTTGAATTTCTAAACAAATTTCAGAAGATAGTCATTTTTTTTACTTAAAAAAAACCCAAAACCTATTTGACATTTTGATTGCACTGAATCTTTATACCTATAGATCTATATCCCCTATTTGGCCAATTTTGGTTAATCTTCCATCTGAACTTCAAAAGAATGTATACTCTCATATTTTCCAGTGAAATGTTATATAGTTGTAAATTAAGTCACTTATTACTCTTGCTGTAAAAACGTGCTCTACCTCTCTTTTTTTTTTGTCGTCTACTTGTTCTATCAGCTATTGATGGCTGGTACTACTGACAGCATCATAAATTCTCCCAGTATGTTTGGGGATTTGTCCAGTTCTTTTGCTTCTATCAGTTTTTGCTTTATAAACACTATCTCACTATGTGCATGCACATTTAGGATTGTGAAAACTTCCTGATACAATTACCCTTTTATTATTATAAAACATCCATCTTTTATACAAATTCTCCTAACTTTACGATGAGGCTATATCCTGAGAAACCCACTGTAAGTGAAAAATATTGTTAAGTCAAAAATACATTTCATATACTGTAGCATATTGGTTATTTACCCTCATGACTGCTTGGCTGAGTGGAAGATGCAGCTTGCTGCTACTGCCCAACACTGCAAGAGAGTATTCTATTACATTCACTAACCTAGAGACAGATCAAAATTCAAAGCATGGCTTCTACTGAATGTGTGTCATTTTTGCACCACTGTAAGGTCAAACAACTGTAAGTTGAACCATCATATGTTATGGACCACCTATATTTAGTCTTTATCTTATATTCTACTTTATTGGATATAGTAGCTACACCAGTTTGCCTTTCAGTGTTAGCATACAGTGTATCTGTTCATCCTTTTAGCTTCATCCTCCCTTTTAATTTAAGATGTAGCTCTTGAATGCAGTACATAATTGGGTTTTACTTGTTTTATATAGCCTGACAAGCTTAGTGATTCAATTGCAATAATTAGTCCATTTATTTTGAATGTGATTACCAATATAATTAGGACAAAACAGAGGAAAAATAAGCTTTACTACAGATGCAACTGAGACTTGAAATACATCCCCAAGGTCAACTCTGCTACAGAATAGTGACGTGTATATTTTATCTTCATTTTCTCATTGCTCTACGCAGAAGTACTAATTTGCTCCGAGTTACTCCATTCTACTTGGAAGGAAAGTCTCAACCCATAGGTTTTCCTAAAATCAAATATTTACTTGAAAGCCTGTATCAAATCCAAGGTGACATTCAAGGTCAAACTTACTCTCTGAATAATCTCTGCCTCAAACAAAAGTACTACTAGCACTTTGGACATTTCACAGTATAATAAGATAGTGGTACATTTAAAAAACCCCAAAGATAAAAACACTGTTAAGTAATTCATATCATTTCATATTCATTTTAATGTGACCTAGGAAATAAACTATTGTAAATGTCTTCCAAAACCATTTCATTTTTGTTGTTGTTGTTGTTGTTGTTTTGTTGAGACACAGTCTCGTTCTCTTGTCTGGGCTGGAGTACAATAGCGTAATCTCGGCTGACTGCAACCTTCACCTCCCAGGTTCAAGCGATTCTCCTACCTCAGCCTCCCGAATAGCAGGGATTACAGGCACGTGCCATCATGCCCAGCTAAGTTTTTGTATTTTTAGTAGGAATGGAGTTTCATCATGTTGGCCAGGCTGGTCTCAAACTCCTCTCCTCAAGTGATCCGTCTGTCTCAGCCTCCCGAAGTGCTGGGATTATAGGCATGAGCCACCACGCTCAGCCCAAAACCATTTCTTAGGCCACAAAAAATTATCACACATCAATTCAGAAATGAACAAAAGAATATGATCCATTGCACCTAGGTGTTTCAGCTTCTTTATTACAAATGCCTTACTCCAGTCTATGTCATCTGTGATCCTTCATTAAATCCCTACATTTAATATTTTCTCTAACCTAACCTCCAATGAATACCCAGAGTTACTTTCTAAACACAAATATGATGAGCACTACTTACATTTATATATAAAATCTCCCAATGGCAAGCTTTAGTTTCAGATAAAATTTCATATGTATATATCTGTTAAAATTTGTAAATGTATAAACTTATAAATCAATTTAGATATATAAATTTTATAAACTATAATCTATAATTTATATATTATATATATGTGGGGGGGATACACACATACATATTTCCAGCTATTCTCTTACCTCTGCCTTTTATTTGCCAAACTTTAATATACGTTTCAAAGTCTAGCTTAACTTCCCAAACAACAGAAA
The DNA here is from genome assembly GCF_001698545.2 of Rhinopithecus bieti. Lineage (NCBI taxonomy): Eukaryota > Metazoa > Chordata > Mammalia > Primates > Cercopithecidae > Rhinopithecus > Rhinopithecus bieti. Next base: position 10,596 of record NW_016810602.1, read on the forward strand.
AAATAGCCATCACCATTCACCAGCTGGGTCAGACGGACTACGTAATTTTATTTTTATGTTCAAGTCATTTTATATTGCAGAAGTAAAAATAAAGGTGCAGTGAAATTTCATCAGAAAGTTTTGGTTTTGAATGTATATGTATTCAATGTCTCCCAAACGCAACTAACGCTTCATCAATTGTCATGTATGAACCAGAGATACATCCATCTTGTAAATATTGATTCCAGATGTCAAATACATCCCTAATTGGATCTAACTTATCATTATTCTGGTTCTTCTTGAACTGACATCACCAAAATACAGCACACCTGATGAATTTTTTTAAACCTTTAGCTTATAGTCTTGATGAAGAGAAATGGCCATCTTCTTTGTTCCATAATTGCAAAACAGTTTCATTTTTACACTTATAACACCACTTATAATTACCAATTAATACTTTTTTCATTTCTACATTATCTGTTTCCTTCTAGTCACCTATGCATATATATATATTTACCTTCAGTATTTGTCCACTTAGGAACCACATATAATAAACCTAAGCACAAAATCAAAAAAGATTAAAGAATATGTTACCTATTCTTTTAGCAAAATGGGATGGTCCAGGTTCTTGCTGCAAGATATTGTGTGAGCAGGTCCTTCTCATTCTTCACTAACTGAATGTGAATATTATTATCTGCTTTTTGTTTTGAGAAATACATTATTCACACATTGATAGTTGTCTGAAGAAATGCATCTTGGGCAGTATCATCTGATGACTCACTATGAGAATCTGCTTCTAACCTGATGTCTGATTTGACTAGTAAATATTAAAGTCTTTTGTCAATTTTCATATCTTTGTCATTATGGAAAAGAAGAATTAAAGGGAAAATTTACCCCACCAAAAAAAAAAGTATAAAAAAAAAAAGAAAATTAAAATTCTGAATTCTCAACTGTGTTCAATGAAAGGTAAAAGGAGACCACAAAGATGGAGTCTCTCATCTTCTTTTATTTATATACTCATGAAAGAGCATGCAATATTTTGGGCAACTTGATAAAACTAAAGGATAAAACAATAGTGGCCATTTATTCAACTACTGCATTACCGTTCTAGATGATTTCATCATTCTCCCATTTTCCTATTATTTTATTTCATTGTTTGTTGTTGTTGTTGTTGTTCCTGTTTTGAGATGGAGTTTCCCTCTTATCCCCCAGGCTAGACTGCAATGGTGCGATCTCCGCTCACTGCAACATCTGCCTCCCTGGTTCAAGCAATTCTTCTGCCTCAGTCTCCTGAATAGCTAGGATTACAGGCATATGCCACCATGCCCAGCTAATTTTTGTATTTTTAGTAGAGATAGGGTTCCACTATGTTGGTCTGGCTGGTCTCGAAGTGATCCACCTGCCTCAGCCTGACCTCAAGTGATCCACCTGCCTCAGCCTCCCATTTAAGGACAGTTGAAGATAGCTGATAAGTAATGATGAAATAATTCTAATGATGATAAAACAGCAAAATGTTTCAAGATAGAGGAAATACAGGAACCCTATGATACAAAAATATATCACAGATTTATAAAGAGGCCCAATAGATCTAGGTGGTAAATATAAAATTTAAAAATACATATATATATACAGAAATAAACAATTTTTCTCTTTGCTCTTTGGAAGAGCCCTAGAAAATAATAAAAGTCATAAAATATCAATCCTTATAAATTCTCAGAATTGCTCAAAAACAGAAACTCAAAAGTAAGTCAGAATCCAATGGACCTTGGTGTTGTACTGAGGGTTAAAGGCCACTAACTTTCTAAGATTTCTGTCAGAGAGCAACAAACAAAATTAACCTCATACTTGCCAGTTTCCCCACTGTATTTTATGCATGCCTCCATTATTCTACCCATTACACTGTATTTACCAGTCATGGTAAATCATGGCAGGCTTCTTACTGGCAGCTAAAATAAAGGAATCCTATAAACAGCCACCTGTTTATATGATTTATATAAGCCAATAAGGGGTCCCAATATTGTACTTAATATTTATTAAATGAAACTGTAATGGGGTTTTGTACTTTGCAAAATAATAAACAAATATCCAGGGAGCAATTTATATTTTAAGGAAAATTTATCAGTTAGAAATTACATTTAAAAATTAAAATATGAACAAATACACATTAGACAAATCTTTGAAAAGATCTAAAATCACTTTTTCTTTTCTTTTTTTTTTTTTAGTAGAGATGGGGTTTCACCGTGTTAGCCAGGATGGTATCGATCTCCTGACCTCGTGATCTGCCCACTTCGGCCTCCCAAAGTGCTGGGATTACAAGTTTGAGCCACCGCACCTGGCCTAAAGTCACTTTTTCTTAAGAATGTAAGTAAACAGCCTGAAAACTCACATAAATTTTTTCTTTGAGTGTTTCCCTAAAACACAAAAGCCTTAAAAACTGACATTTTGAGTATCACAATGCTAGGAATACCAGTATGCCTCATTCCTTTCTTTCACTGGTAAGAAATAAGAAGAAATATTTGCTTTTTTGTTGTTGTTTCTGTAATGGCAGATATCAGAATTACACCCACTTAAAACATTTCCTTACCGAGTCTGTCTTCTGCTAGAGAGACAGTAGTGTAGATTATCAATCACGCAGGATCACTCAGAGGGCCAGTTAAACAATGGTATATAAACTCATCACTTGAATCTGGGATTTCCCTTTGTATACTGGCTTCTGTGAAGTTTGAATACGGTTAATAATGAAGTTAAACTATTTGGAAAATTGCTAACAATCTTTCAAAGTTTCAAAGTAAGTTTCAAAATTTCACAGGGAATTTCAAATTAAGTAAATTAATATTTCTTAAAAGGGCCACAATATTATCTCATCCCACGTGTTCTTTTTCAGCATGACTTTCCCACACCTGTTAAATCTGAATTGGCTCTATGACCTCTTTTGACCAGTGGAATGGGGCAGTGTAACATCTAAGGATTTGTCTTAAGAAAACTGCAGCTACCAATTGGTCACCCATAATACTTCTGTTTAGAATCTAGGTCCCATGTAATGAGACAGCCCAAAAAATCATATAAAGAGCCCACGTTCAAGAGAACATGTGAACATTGTCAACAGCTCCAGCTGAGTTCTAGCTGGCAACAAGCACCAACTGCTAACCATGTGAGTAAGGCCATTTTAGATCCCCCAGCTATCCAGCAGACACCACATGAGAGACAGATACAAATCTATCAGCCTACATCCAGTCCACCTATATAACTGAAAGAGATAATAAACTATTGCTGTTTTAAGCCACCATTGTTACACAGCAATATACAGTAAAAACGGGTACATATCTAATAGTCGTTAGTGAGCTTGTCACAATCTAATAAACAATGGTGGCAAATCAGCAGCAGGAGTGAAGAAGGCCACACCACACAGCTTAAGACAGGCTCTTAATATTTAATTGAAAAAACAGCAATCTTATAGCTGGCTCCTGTACACCTCACCCAGGAGCCTGGGGACCAGCTAGACTGGCCAGTCATCAACACATACCGATGCCTGGGCACCTGAAGACCGACCCACCAGTACCACTACCAGAATCTGTGTAGCCCGGCCCAGGGATGCGAGGGCCAATCAGGAAGGGCCTGTCACTGCTACCAGTGGCTCCCCACCTAGGATCTGAAGACTGGCTCACCCAGGACACACAACCACTAGTGCTGGTGCCCGCATGTGACACCTAGAGGCCTGAGGATCAGTCTGCCTGATGACCCCTTCCCCACCAAAGTCTCACCACAATCTCCACAAACAACTGCAGGCTAAGCCACTAAGGACATCACAGACACTGCAGTTGTTGATTCCAGTTGAAGTAATCATACAAAAACTACACCACTGCAATCACCTAGAACCAATGCGAAAACATTCTACCCAACAAACATTATAGCTACATCTACAGGAAAAAGTCTTTCCTTACAGAAGCTACTCCATAAAATTAGAAGTGACAGTTACACCAGATGTGCAAATATCAATGTAAGGGAACAAGAAATATGAAAAGGCAGGGAAACATGACACCTCCAAAGAACACAGTAATTATCCAGTAACAGACTCCAAAGAAAAGAAAATATGTCAAATGCCTGCAAATGAGTTTATAATAATGATCTATACAAGATACAAAAGAACACATATAAATAATTTTAAAACCAGGAAAACATTTCATGACCTGAATGTGAAATTAAACAGAGATAGATATCATTAAAAAAAAAGAAAGAAAACCCAGAAACTAAATATTTTCCCAGACCAATGTCTTAAAGCATCCTGCAATGTTTTCTTTTAGTAGTCTGATGGTCTCAAGTCTTAACATTTAAATTTTTAAACATCATTAGTAATGAGAGAAACCCAAAATAATAAGCAATCTGATGGGATACAATGGGAAGAGTACAGCATCACCTTTGTGACAGTCTGGACAAAGATGTTTAACTTACCATATAATCCAGCAAGTCACACTTAAGTATTTACTCAAAAGAAATGAAAACGTAGCTACCCAAAAATATCTGTACAGGAATATTCACTGCAACCCTATTAATAACAGCAAAAAATCATTAAAAATCCAGCTGCCCCTTCAACTGAGAATGTATAAAATTGTAAAATCCACATACACTGGACTACTATTCAGCAATGAAAAAGAATGCAGTACTTACTATATACAGCACAACATAGGTAAATCTCAAAAAAGCTAAAATGAAGCAAAACACAAAGGGTACACAGTAAAATGCAAAATTCCATTTATGTAAGGTTAAAGATTGGTAAAACTAATTTATGGAAATAGGAAAGAAACAGTTTGCCTACCAGGTAAATAAAACACTTTTTGTTGAATCTTTAATAAAGTACTATGTTCATTAATTATAATTTTAAAAGTAAATTTCAAACTCAAATTGTGCTATTTTCTGATAAGAAATTGAAGTACATATGTAGAATGACAAAATGAATTCAAAGAAGATAAGAAGTATAAGAGAATTTACACCTTAGAAAAGAAAATGGCCTAATTGGGAAGTTAAATTACAATAGAAAATAAAACAAAACTATGACGTGACGGTGTATGATTCAATTTAATATTGACAGAAAACAGTAATGTAAGAACTACACAAGGCAGTACACAATTAAATTGGAAATAAGTACAAGAAACATCATAAATTGTGAATGACGTTGTGATGAAGGCCTGGCCTAAGCAAGGGCCCAGAAAGAAGAATGGTAATAGCCTTTGAGTAAGTAGACCAAACTGGATGGAATGAATGGTTCCATTAAGTGAAATAACACAATAAGGAACAATTCCTTTTTTTGTTGTTGTTGTTCTTTCTTAGCAGATACATGGAATAACAAATGTGGAATATTAGAAAAAGTTATGACTGGAATACACAGAATGTATTATAAAGGGCCAGGCACAGTGGCTCACGCCTGTAATCCCAGCACTTTGGGAGGTCCAGGCAGGCGGATCACGAAGTCAGAAGTTCAAGACCAGCCTGGCCAACATGGTGAAACCCCATCTCTACCAAAAACACAAAAATTAGCCGGGTGTGGTGGCGCACACCTGTAGTCCCAGCACTCGGGAGGCTGAGGCAGAAGAATCATTTCAATCCAGGAGGAGGAGGTTGCAGTGAGCTGAGAACACGCCACTGCACTCTGCCTGGGCGACAGGGCAAAACTCCATCTCAAAAAAGAAAAAATATATATATTATAAGGAAGGAAAGTACGAAGACAAATCTGTAAGGAAGTCAACTTTTACATTAATGTACTGCAAATATGCGCCTGTCAAGATTTCAGCTAAGAGAATACAACAAAATCAAATATATGTGAATATTATAAAGCTGAGATTATCAAAATTTGATGAAAAATGCAATGCAGAGAGGGTTTAGAGAAGAAAGGTACCAAAAACAACTATGAGCTTTTGATCCCAAATACCTACAGGGCAACTATCGTTTGCTGAGACAGGCACTGTTCCAAGTGCATCACTTACATTATCTCATTTAATCTAATCATTTTGCCAATCTCATGTCATGAAACATTGCTCTCCCCTCTTTATAGACAAGATAATGAAACTTGAAGAGATTAACTTAATTTCCCAAAGATCTCAGAGTTAGCAGGATTAAAATGTAACATTTTAATTAATTCAACAAACATTTATTTTAATGATCAGAAAAATAATAATACCAATGATATAAATAGGAAATTAGGTGGGGTAGCTGGATTGGGAACAAGGTAGCAGAAAAGAAAGATAATAAAGAGCTCAAACAACCTGAATTTGAAGCAATAGCAAGATTTAAAATGAAAAAAATGAATGTTTAGAAGTCAATAAGAGATAAGAAACTGTTCAGGGTTAGAAACAGATTCAGAAATCACTTGCAGAAAAATGTTAATGATCATTCTTTAGTGGGAAATTTCTCTACTATAGAAAATACGTAAAGTAGAAATACAAATAAAAGTTAATTTATAACATTCATCAAAAAATAAAAAATATTATACTTAGCACAGTATTAGCCTTAATACAATAAGAAATCCTCCTACACACCTAGTCTAGTTGTTGTCAATTTTTACTTTAAAATTACTTCACTATGGCAATATTGTCTTCTGCAAACACAAGCTAGCTTTGCATCTATGAAATAGAATTATTTATATACTCAAAATAAAGGTGCTATCTTGTTTTAATTATACCTAAAAAGAGCTTTTTAAGACTCATACAAACTTATCTAAAAGTATCATTTGCAAATAAAGACCTAGTGAGGAAAAAACAAAAATTACATGAAGTTATTCAGTAATAATAAAGAAAATCAAGAATAATAAATACATTTGTTTTGAGCTAAAATAAACACTGTTAAAAAAGAACAACTGCAATTAAAGAAAAACCATAGGCAAAATGGGCATGGGACAATAATCCTGACAGTCCACTAAAGTTAAGCAAGAGGGGATCATGTAAACACTCCATAAAATATAAGAAAAACAAATTAACACATTAAATAGGTTGAAGATAAAAGTATTCGTTAGCGACAGCTATGATCAAGTCAATATAGGAAATACCAGAAACAGACTATGTAATTAACCGGCATGACAAGAAAATCTACAAATATAAGTTAAAATAGTATTCTGATGGCTGGGCGCAGTGGCTCATGCCTGTAATCCCAGCACTTTGGGAGACCAAGGCAGGCGGATCACAAGGTCAGGAGATCGAGATCATCCTGGCTAACAGGATGAAACCTCATCTCCACTAAAAAATACAAAAAAAAAAAAAAAATAGCCAGGCATGGTGACGGGCACCTGTAGTCCCCGCTACTCAGGAGACTGAGGAAGGAGAACAGCGTGAACCAGGGAGGTGGATCACGCCACTGCACTCCAGCCTGGGCAACAAAGCGAGACTCTGTCTCAAAAAATAAATAAATAAAAATAACAACAAGAGGATTCTGATGACCAATCGCCAACATTAAACTTGCCATTCTTTATTTCTTCCCATTTCTGCTTCTGACATTTATTTCTATCGCCCTTAGTGTTTTTATATTTTAAGTTACTAAGGAAATGTGATCAGATTCTTTTTATTTCAGGATAGATCTGACCCTACACATCTCAACAACATTACCTGCCTTTCTTCTACTAAATTCTCTACTTATAAAATTTTCTACTTCTCATGAGCCAGTGAAAATTATAGAAAAGAGTATAACCCAAGTAAAATACTTAAGTCTATTAAGAATACCTTTCAGCATCTCTTATCTTGTCTCTTTCTTCTCTTCCCCATTCCTTGCATCTTCATATTGTCATCTATCTGTCCAATAAGTTCCAGTAGAACCATCCCTCCTCTGGATGTAATACAGACTACTCCCTTCCCCCATCAATATTTAACTATGTCATTATATTTAATAAACCAATTTAATTAAAATAACATGCTAAGGTTACAGTTAATATCCAGGAAAAAGTCCTTACTCTTACTTAATTTTCTTAGGAAGCAATTCAGATAGTAACAGAGAGAGGCAGAAAAAATGATTTCAAATTACCTTAAAAATCAGGACCCAGAAGGGAGATAATACAGTACAATTGCAGTCATGCACTGCATAATGATGTTTCAGTCAATAATGAAATGCATATATGATGGTGAGTCTATAAAATTATAATGGAGCTGAAAAATTCCTATCAACTAGTGATGTCATAGCCATCATAAAGTAGCAGTAAAAGGCATTGCTACATGACTGTGGTGATGCTGGGATAAAGAAACCTACCGCAGTGGCAATCATATACAAAAAAGTATAGCGCAATTATGTACATGACATAATACCTGATAATGGTAATAAATGATTATGTTACTGGTTTTTGCATTTACTATACTATGTTTTCCATCATTATTTTAGGGTGTACCCCTACTTATTAAAAAAAAAAAAGTTGACACTAAAACAGCTTCAGGCAGTTCCTTCAGGCAGTATTTCAGAAAAAGGTGGTGTTATTATAGAAAATGACAGCTCCATGTGTGTTATTAAGACAAGGTAAGGAGGTGGAAGTGATACTGATGATCCTGACCCTGTGTAGGCCTAGACTAATGATTGTTTGTGTCTTAATTTTTAACAAAGAAGTTTACAAAGTAAAAAGATAAAATAGAAAAAAAACCTTATAGACTGAAGATATAAAACACACACGTGTGTGTATATACATACACACATATATGTGTATATTTGTGTATATATTTATATACGTGCGTATATGTATATATATACTTTACATATATTTATATATAATATATACTTAATTATATATATATATTTTGTTTGTTTGTTTTGGTTGGTTTTTTTTTTTTTTTTTTTTGAGATGGGGTCTTACTCTGTCTCCAAGGCTGGATGGAGTGCAGTGGTGAGATCAGAGTTCACTGCAACCTGAAACTCCTGGGCTCAAGCAATCTTTCCTCCTTAGCCTCCAGAGTGGCTGGGACTATAGGGTTGCACAACACACCTGGCTCATTTTTTAAATTATTTTTTTGTATAGATAAGGTGTCATTACGTTGCCCATGCTGGTTTTAAACTCCTAGGATTAAGCAATCCTCCTGCTTCAGCCTCCCAAAGCAATGAGGTTATAGATGTGAGCCACATGGCTACCAGAAGTAAAACATTTTTGTACAATGTGTTTATGTTTTAAGCTAAGCATTATTACAAAAGAGTCAAGAAGTTTATAAACTAAAAACGTTAAAGTAAGCTAAGGTAAATTTATTACTGAAGAAAGAAAAATATCTTTTAACACATTTAGTGTAGTTAAGTATACACTGTTTAAAAAATCTACAGTGGTGTACAGTAAAGTCCTAGGCCTTCACCATTCACTCACTTACCCAAAGCAACCTCCAGTCCTGCAAGCTCCATTCATGGTAGTGCCCTATATCACTTTTTATCTTTCATACCACATATTTACTGCATTTTTCTATGTTTAGATATACAAATGCTTGCCATTGTGTTATAACTGCCTACAATATTCATTCAGTACAGTAACATGCTGTATAGTTTGTAGCCTGACAGCAACAGCCTATACCATACAGCCTAGGTGGGTAGTAGGCTATACCACCTAGGTTTGTGTAAGCATATTTCATTATGTTTGCAAATGACAAAATTGCCTAATAAGGCATTTTTCAGAACACATCCCCATCATTAAGCAATGAATGACTGTATTCTATAAGGATAATATAATCAAAGTAGTGGTGTTTTTCATAACTTTGCATTTTCTTTATTCAGTTAATTGCTGTTAGTAACTGAATTTTAACCTACAACTTAGATCCCTGATTTTTCACTCCCTCACTGTATTATTCTACTGTTATCACCTAGACACCAGGCTCAATTCTTTCCTCTACCAAGAGCTGACTGACTCTTTTAGGACACAAAAGACAACAAAAACATTCCATTTTTTATTTAGTTGCTTAGCACAAAACAAACCTAACCAAATGAACTTTATATAATGGGGTGGTGTATCTAACGGTAGGTAGAAGAGAGATTCTTTAATAAAACTATGAACTAATGGGAAAACAGACTAGGTTATTAGAAGCACACCATTATTAGTGAAAACAGACAAAGAGAGAACAAATAATTCGCTCTTCATTTTTAAAATGTCTTAATACAAAAAATGCAAAATAATTCAATGTCATATAATCTAGACACATCAGATTATCAGTACTTTAAGTCTAACAATATCAAGTCTTTGTGAAACCTCATATATTTCTCATGAGAGAGTAAACTGATGGGACTACTTTAAAGAACAATTCAAAAAAATTAGTAAAATCTTTAAAAGTTTATATACTATATGCTGGCCATTCTATACCTAGATAAATACCTCAAGGAAATTTTCACCTATTCATGATTCTTTGAAGCACTGTTCACAAGAGTAAAAATTATGAAACAAGCAATAGAGAATTAATAATAAATTATGATACATTCATGCAATGAAATACTCTTCAACAGTTGAAATAAAGAACTAGATCCATCAATGAATGTATCTCAGAAACAATGTTGAGGGGAAAAAAAAAGCATATTCCAGTTTGATACTATTCAAATATAGTTTCAGATACGCAAAACAAGACTACATTTATTCTGGATGTGAGAAAAAGAATAAAATTGTGAAACAAGCAGGGAATATAAAACAACAAATTCAGAATAAGGGTTACTACTGGGAAGAGAATGATAAAGGTAAATGGTATAGGTAAGAGATTCACAGATGACTTCCATTTTATCTGTAATGTTTTATTTCTTAAGTTCAGTGGTAATTATATGGGTATTAATTAGATTTATACCAATTTTAAGAGTCATACATTGCTATATATCTTCTATTCCCCCAAATGAGAATATTTTATATAAAAGATCTATAGTCAATTATAATAATCCTAACAGTGAAATATAGGCATTCCCAATAAAGCAAATGTCTGGCAGTCAAAACCTAAAATCTAAATAATAACTGCACTGTTTTTATAATTTGTGGGATCACAAAGTTCTTCATTTACATTATCAGTTGTTGATTTTCCATGAGAATCTCATCTCCAATAGACATGAATCCAACTCAGTTACAAGTAACTCAAATTGAATTATCTATCATTCAATTCATATGCTATCCTCTTAACTACAAAAATATCCTGAAAAATCTTATGATATGGCGTTCACAGAAAGGCGAATATACTACATCCATCCTCATTACCTAGCTGTGAGGTCCAGTGTTAAGCCAAAAAGACATTAGAAATTATTAAATACATCCGAAAAACAATAACTAGAACCACAGCATTCAATTTAATACATTGGTTCTTGCTGTTTTTATTTAAATGGAAAATATCCTCAAAATATTAAGTTATCTTCTTTCTAACATGTGACCTAAAAACCAACTCAAATATATTACTATTAGCACTTCTGTTAAATCTTCATCCTTTGGTGAAAATCTTGATCAGAATGAGAATGTCTCATAAAATAAAAGCAATTACTTAAATGAATCCAAATCCCTTAGAACAAAGTTTATTATGGCTTCAAATAAAACATCAAAATTTGGAAAAACATCATATTTAATATAGAGAAAAGAATTAACAGAATAACTTTTATGCACTTATATCTGCATTTTAGGCTCCATTCACTTTTCCTATCTATAAGATAGAACATAAAATTCACCCCTTGCTAAACAGATTCTGGTTCTCTATAATTATGTAAGCATAATAGATGGTACAGGAGAGGCACCTTATGAAAAACAGGGGTATTAATTGAAAGTTAACATACTAAATGGTGAGAATCCCAGACTTTTCCATCACATGGCTAAAAGAACACTGCCAGACAAGTTTATACTATTCAGGTAGAAAGTTAAAAGTTTTTCTCCGAAAGAACTAACAGCCCAAGAGAAAATACCCTATGTTAGTGACATTTATGAGTACCTCTGGATACCTACCTAACAACCCTACAATGAAGTCCACTGGGTTACAAGGCCTGTCCTATTACATAGAAAAGCCAAGTCATGTTTATTGCCTCCCTATTAAATATAAATCTGCATATAAGAATCACAAGATATGTGAAGAAAGCTTGCATCATAAATAACATAGATTAAACTAAATGCAGTAACAAACAAAAAGGATTTTGGAATAAACAATGAAAAAACAGAAGAGTCTTTTAAAAACCACACTGTAATTTTATTAGATGGAGACTGACACATTGTGTACTTGACATAAGAACAGGATATTATTAAAAACAGACAATGGAGGAAGAATTCTTGGAATTTAAAAATGTAAATGAAACATAAAACGCATTAGAAGATTTGAAAACAAAGCTAGGGAAAAGAAACTACCAAGAAGTAGCAGAAAACGCAGACACTAGGAAAGAAAAGTTAAGAAAATTGGAGGTGAAATTGAGAAACTCTAACATCCAAACAGAAATTCCAGAAAAAGAAAACAAGAAAAAAGGAGGGAGGGGCTGATTAAGTAAATAATACATGAAAATTTTCCAAAAATGAAAGACAATGGCTGGGCATGGTGGCCCATGCGTGTAATCCTAGCGCTTTTGGAGATCAAGGCAGAAGGATCACTTGAGCCCAGGAGTTTGAGACCCTTGGCAACATAGTGAAACCCCATCTCTACAAAAAAATTATAAAATGAGTGAGGTGTGGTGGTGTGTGTCTGTAGTTCCAGTTACATGGGAGGCTAAGGAGAGAGGATTGCTCGAGCCGGGGAGGTCAAGGTTACAGTGACCAGCTCGTACCATGGCACTCCAACCTGGTGACAGAGCAAGACCCTGCCTCAAAAAGAAGAAAAAAGTAAAAGACAAGTTTCCAGATTGAAAGGCACTAACAAGTGCAGGCTGGACCAGCAGCTTGATTCCAGTCAGACTAATTATAAAACAGGCACTTACTCTAGGCATCAACATGAGTGACCCAGCCCTTCCAACTGGCAGTTCTTAGCTTATCTCTCCATAGAGGGGTGGGTGTGTCTGTAATATACTATTATTACCCTAGCGAAGTAACTGGCAACAGCCCAACACACAGGAAAAAGATATCATAACTTAATCCTTACGAATACTGTCTAAGGTAGGAGTTACAAAACTTTTTTTCTGAAAAGAGTAGATAGTAAATAGTTTGGGCTTTGCAAGTCCCACACAGTCTCGAGTGTGTTTTCTTTTTTTCCCCAATGCTTTAAAAAATATAAAATCCTCCCAAACTAAGAGCAGTACAAAAAAGGTTGTAGCCAAATTTGGCACACAGACTGAAGTCTCTCAACCCCTGGTCCAAGAAAATGGCTTTTAATTCAGCCCATTGTGCTGGATCAGCCCTTACCAGTTAATCTTTTAGACTGTCCTTGGAGCTGGAGGGTGGCTGCCACCCAGTGGACACCATTAGCTTTTCACTTAAGCTATCAGTGAACCAGACCAAATCATTTATTTAATAAACTCTGTACCTCAAATCAGTCCAAGGGCTTTACCCACAAGGTCAATTTAACATCATTTCCCATGGTAAACTTTCTTCAAATCTAGCAGTTGAATTCAGATACGTCTTCCCATACTAAACCATGGGCCAAGGTGTCTCATAGGCACATGTCAAGGGCTATGGTAATTTAGCTCTTATTATAGAGGAAATAAAGATATTTGAGTCTGCCAGTAAACATGTCTTATGCCACATTAATGAACTGTACTGAGAGAAAACATATGTTTCCAGAAATTATGAAATGGTACATTCATAAATTTGACAATCTACAGAGTGTTGGTATGTGACAGCTTACAATGGCCACAAAATGCCTGTAATATCTCCAGGTTGAAAATGTGGGGAGCAGAGAGTACTGGGAATGGAAAAGGATGATAAGGATACGAGGAGCACTGTGTAGGCTTTTTTTCTCCTTTGGCTGCTCGCTCCAGGGTTGATGTCCAAACCCTTCAGTTGTTTCCTCCCTCATGTAGCTTCTGATATTTGGAAAGCAACCTCACTCAAGGAGGTGAAATATTACTGTAGTTCTTCCCCTTCGTCTTCAGCCCCTTTGGCAAGCCCTGTGTTCACCTTTCCCTTCCCACATGGGACCAACGATGGTGACCTGGTAACCTGTATCCAACAAAGCCATGAAAGTTTGGGTCCCTCCTCATTTTTTTTTTTTTTGAGACGGAGTCTCGCTCTGCTGCCCAGGCTGGAGTGCAGTGGCCGGATCTCAGCTCACTGCAAGCTCCGCCTCCTGGGTTTACGCCATTCTCCTGTCTCAGCCTCCCGAGTAGCTGGGACTACAGGCGCCCGCCACCTCGCCCGGCTAGTTTTTTGTATTTTTTAGTAGAGACGGGGTTTCACCATGTTAGCCAGGATGGTCTCGATCTCCTGACCTCGTGATCCGCCCATCTCGGCCTCCCAAAGTGCTGGGATTACAGGCTTGAGCCACCGCGCCCGGCCCCCTCCTCATTTTTAAAATTTCCCCAGGGCACTTAGTTTTCTCCTTGAGGCAGCTAATGTCAGGGTAAAGGGGGGTATGGCAGGATGAGAGGACACAAACTGAGAAAGTGGCACATATACCAATAAACATGGTTTTGCCTTTTGGTTTTCTTTTTTTTTTTTTTTTTTTGAGACAGTCTCACTCCATCACACAGGCTGGAGCGCAGTGGCACGATCTCAAGTTACTGCAACCTCTGTCTCCCAGGTTCAAGTGATTCTTGTGCCTCAGCCTCCCAAGTAACTGTGACTACAGGCACGCACCACCACACCCAGTCAATTTTTGTATTTTCAGTAGGCTTTGTACTTGCTTTCACCTTTGAGCAACCAGTCACGTGATCAAGCAAACTAACTTACAAGGTTGCTAGTTGATATGGTTTGGCTGTGTCCCCACCCAGATCTCATCCTGAATTGTAACTCCACAATTCCCACATGTCCTGGGAGGAACCTGGTTGGAGGTGATTGAATTATGGGGGCAGGTCTTTCCTGTGCTGTTCTCATGATAGTGAATGAGTCTCATGAAATCTGATGGTTTTAAAAATGGGAGTTTCCCTAAACAAGTTCTCTCTTTGCTGCCATCCTCATGAAATCTGATGGTTTTAAAAATGTGAGTTTCCCTAAACAAGTTCTCTCTTTGCTGCCATCCAAGGTGACTTGCTCCTCTTTGCCTTCTGCCATGATTGTGATGCCTCCCCAGTCATGAGGAACTGTAAGTCCATTAAACCTCTTTCTTTTATAAACTGCCCAGTCACGGGTATGTCTTTATCAGCAGCGTGAAAATGGATTAATACAGTAAACTGGTACCAGTAAAATGGGCACTGCTGAAAAGATACCTGAAAATGTGGAAGTGACTTTGGAACTGGGTAACAGGCAGAGACTGGGAAAGTTTGGAGGGCTCAGAAGAAGACAGGAAAATCTGGGAAAGTTTGGAACTTTCTAGAGACTTGTTGAATGGCTTTTACAAAAATACTGATAGTGATATGAACAAAAAGGTCCAGGCTGAGGTGTTCTCACATGGAGATGAGGAACTTGTTGGAAACTGGAACAAAGGTGACTCCTGTACGTTTTAGCAAAGAGACTGGCAGCATTTTGCCCCTGCCCTAGAGATCTGTGGAACTTTGAACTTGAGAGAGATAATTTAGGGTATCTGGCGGAAGCAATTTCTAAGCAGTAAAGCATTCAAGAAGTGACTTGGGTGCTGTTAAAGGCACCCACTTTTAAAAGGGAAACGGAGCATAAAAGTTTGGAAAACTTGTAGCCTGACAATGCGAAAGAAAAGAAAATCCCATTTTCTGAGGAGAAATTCAAGCCAGATGCAGAAATTTGCAAAAATAATGAGGAGCTGAATGTTAATCCCCAAGACAATGGGGAAAATGTCTCCAGGACATATCACAGGTCTTCACGGCAGCCCCTCCCATCACAGGCTCAAAGGGCTAGGAGGCAAATATGGTTTTGTGGGCCAGGTCAAGGGTCCCCATGCTGCATGCAGTCCAGAAAGGTGGTGCCCTGCATCCCAGCTGCTCCAGCCATGACTGAAAGGGGCCAGCATAAGCTCAGGCCATGCGTTCAGAGGGTTCAAGCCCAGGTCTTGGCAGCTCTCATGTGGTGTTGAGCCTGCGAGTGCACAGAAGTCAAGAACTGAGGTTTGGGAACCTCCACCTGGATTTCACAGGATGTATGTAAACACCTGCATGTCCAGGCAGAAGTTTGCTGCAGGGGTGGGCTGCTCATGAAGAACCTCTGTTATGGCAGTGCAGTAGAGAAACGTGGGGTTGGAGCACCCACACAGAGTCCCTACTGGGGCTCCAACCTAGTAGAACTGTGAGAAAGGGCCACCATGCTCCAGACCCCATAATGGTAGATCCACCGACAGCACTGTGTGCCTGGAAAAGCCACAGACACTCAATACCAGCCCAAGACACCAGCTGGGATAGAGGCTGTATCCTGCAGAGACACAGGGGTGGAGCTGCCCAAGACCATGAGAACTCACCTCTTACATCAGCATGATCCAGATATGAGACATGGAGTCAAAGGAGATCATTTTGGAGCTTTAAGATTTGACAGCCCTGGCCGGGCGTGGTGGCTCACGCCTGTAATCCCAGCACTTTGGGAGGCTGAGGTGGGCATATCATGAGGTCAGGAGATCAAGACCATCCTGGCTAACACAATGAAACCCTGTCTCTATTAAAAAACAAAAACAAAAAAAAAAAAGTTGGCTGGGCGTGGTGGTGGGCGCCTGTAGTCCCAGCTGCTCAGGAGGCTGAGGCAGCAGAATGGTGTGAACCCGGGAGGCGGAGCTTGCAGTTAGCCGAGATTGTGCCACTGCACGCACTCCAGTCTGGGCAACAGAGCAAGACTCTGTCTCAAAAAAAAAAAAAAAAAAAAGATTTGACAGCCCTGCTGTGTTTGGGACTGGCATGGGGCCTGTAGCCCCTTTGTTTTGGCCAGTTTCTCCCATTTGGAACAGCTGTATTTATCCAATGCCTGTACCTTCATTGTATCTAAGAAGTAACTAATTGCTTTTGATTTTACGGGCTTATAGGCAGAAGGGATTTGCCTTGTCTCAGGTGAGACTTTGGACTGTGGACTTTTGAGTTAAAGCGGAAGTAAGTTAAAACTTTGGGGGACTGTTGGGAAGGCATGACTGGTTTTGAAATGTGAGAACATTTGAGATTTGAGAGCGGTCAGAGGCAGAATGATATGGTTTGGCTGTGTCCCCTCCACCAAATCTCATCTTGAATTTTAACTCCTGCAATTCCCACAACCCAGTGGGAGACGACTGAATTATTGGGAAGGAGGGTATTTCCCACACTGTTCTCATGATAGTGAATGAGTTCTCATGAGGTCTCATGGTTTTAAAAATGGGAGTTTCCCTGCACAAGTTCGCTCTTTGCCTGCCTCAATCCATGTAAGACATGTGACTTGCTCCTCGCCTTCTGCCATCATTGTGAGGCCGCTCCAGCCACATCAAATTGTAAGCCCATTAACCTCTTTCTTTTGTAAATTGCCGAGTCTCAGATATGTCTTTATCAGCAGTGTGAAAATGGACTAATACATTAGTTTACCTAAAGGTCTATATCCTCATTGCTGACACATATTACTTCAGCCTCAGGGATCCTTTATGCAGCCATAGCAATACTGCCTTTTGACTAGAGGCACAGGACTTACTACCACATTGTCAAGATAACCTTTCCTTTTTCTATCACATGAGTGAGTGTGAATAACAACCCAAAGAACCATTTAGGCAGCTTGTCTGAACCCTCTGCTTAACCTCTAAACATTCATTAACAGGTAGGGCAGTGGGGTGATTCTCTTCACACCCACTCCTTATATCCAACACTTGGGACAAAAACACTGAGTATCAAGTCCTGGGGAATCTCCTTACATCTCCTAACCTGGCACATAAGGGTCCTTGTACTCCTTCCAAAAAGCCATCTCTCTATCAGGACCCTATTTGCTCCGAAAACTACACAAACACTGCTAGAGCTATAAGTATGCTTAGCATAGTTGCAGAATACCAGGTGAATATACAAAAATCAATTGTATTTCTACACACTACCAACGAACAAATGGAAATAAATGAAAATTTTAAAAATGCCACTTAAAATAACATGCAAAATATAAAAATGCTTAGGAATAAGTCTCAAGATAGATGTGAAAGACATTGTTATGAGAATGAAAAGATGTCAAAGGCTGTGTGTAAATATTTACAAGCATATGTCTTACTTGCATTCTGAATATATAAAGAACTCTCAAATCTCAACAATAAGGAAAAAACTCAATTTTATAAAAGGATAAAAGGTTTGAATAGATGGTTCACCAAAAAAAGATATACATATGGTACCAAAAAAAAAAAAAACAACCTCAGAATATGTTCAACATTATTATTGGTCAACAGGAAAATGCAAATTAAAAATATAATAAGATACAACTAGACACCTTTTACAGTGGCTAAAATTTAAAAGACCAAACATAACAAATGTGGGTGAGGATCTGAAAAAACTGAACCTTCATACACTGTTAATGAGAACAACCACTTTGGAAAACAATTTATCAGTTTCTTAAAAAGTTAAACATACAGCTACCCAATGATCTAGCCACTTCATTCACAGGTAGTGACTGAAATGAATAAAAAAGTAAATGTCTATACAAAGATTTATACATGTACATTTATGGTCATTTTATTTGTAACAGCCAAAAGCTAGAAACAATCAAATGTCTATGATCAAGTGAATATATTCATATAATGGAATATTAATGAACAACAAAAAAGAATAAACTTTGTATGAAAAACCTCCAAATACGCTGAGTGAAAGAAGCCAGAAAAAAATGACTTTTTTCTTGTAAGATTCTATTTACATAAAGCTCTAGAAAATGCAAACTGATCATCATGGGAAAAAGAAAATACCAGTTTGGTGATAGATGGAGATAAGGGAGAACAAAAAGGAAAGATTACCCAGAATCACAAAAAAAATTGAGGGGAAACTTGTAGAGTGTGATGGATAGGTTCACCATCTTCCATGTAGTTACAATTTCACAATGAATAATACACAAAACTATAAATTTAAAACGTGCAGTTTATTGCATGTCATGTCTACCCTCCTACCACCAATAGAAACATAAACAAAACCCTACAACCCAGGATTCTAGCCATAGATAATATGACTGGTAAACTCTGTCAACTATTTAAATTCTCAACTTATTTTATGAAGCCAGTATAATCCTGAAACCAAATGACCAAAGACATTAAATGAAAACAAAAGTATAGACCCTGACCAGTATCTTCCATGAGTAGAGATGCAAAAATCCTTTTAAAAATAGAAAATGAATACAGCAGTATACAGAAAGGATACTATCCCTCAAATGCAATATTGGATTAACATTTTACCATCTTTACACAGACTGATGGATAAAATTACATAACCTTCTCAATAGATAAATTTGCTTTAAAAATTCACCACAAGGCCGGGCGCGGTGGCTCACGCCCGTAATCCCAGCACTTTGGGAGGCCAAGACGGGCGGATCACGAGGTCAGGAGATCAAGACCATCCTGGCTAACACGGTGAAACCCTATCTCTACTAAAATACTAAAATTAGCCGGGCGTGGTGGTGGGCGCCTGTAGTCCCAGCTACTCGGGAGGCTGAGGCAGGAGAATGGCGTGAACCCGAGAGGCGGAGCTTGCAGTGAGCCGAGATCGCACCACTGCACTCCAGCCTGGGTGACAGAGTGAGACTACGTCTCAAAAAAAATTAAAAAATAAATAAATAAATAAATAAATTCAACACAAATGTATGATTAAAAAATAAACTCGGCCGGGTACAGTAGCTCACACCAGTAATCCTAGCACTCTGGGAGGTAGACACAGGTGGATCACCAGAAGTCAGGAGTTTGAGACCAGCCTGGACAACATGGTGAAAGCCCGTCTCTACTAAAAATACAAAAACATTAGCTGGGCATGGTGGCAGATGCCTGTAAACCCAGCTTCTCGGGAGGGTGAGGTAGGAGAATTGCTTGAACCCAGGAGGCAGAGGTTGCAGTGAGCCAAGACTGTGCCACTGCACTCCAGCCTGGGCAACAGAGCATGACTCCATCTCCAAAAGAAAAAAAATTAACTCATGTGGAAATTTTATGAATAAAAGTAGCCAATAAATAACACCTAGCACTTAAAATGCTTACAACATTACAGCATTGAAGGCTATCATCCTGATAATTCTCAATTAACCAAGGATATTCACTCAAACCACTTCCATTCAATATTGTACTAGAGATCCTAGCCACTACAATAACACAAGAAAAAAATGTAATAAAGATTGAAAATTTAAAAAAACCACCAGTTATATATACTGAAGAAATAAAACCAAGCTTTCAGAAACTCTACAAGAAAACAGAAAAATGTTAGCTCTCCCAAAATAACCTTGATATCAACACAAGCCAAAAACAAAATTAGAAGATAATCTCTTTTATAATCACTTATGCAAAAGTCCCAAGCACAGTATTAGCACATTAAAGCCAGTTATTACAAAATGTATCTCAGCTAAGTGATTGAAATGAATACATGGAAGGTTTAATATTTCAAAAATGCAATCAATGTAATTCACTACATATGTATTTCTCTTTCAAAGAAGAAAAAATACTATAATTTCAATAATTAAAAAATAATAAAATTCAATATCCATTTATGAAAAAAAAACTTTCAGTGACCTAGGAAAAAGGGGAAATTCCTTAATCTGATTAAGACTATCTAGATGGCAGAGTAGAAACAGCCACGTTCAGAGGCTCCCATCAAAAAGAACCATAATAAAACTGAATCCCTCACCAGCCATTAAGGTATCCAGGTCATCTTATCAGAACTGACCAGAAAGCTCATGTGATCCATGAAGAGAAAGGAAGAACAGGGCGGTATGGCAGCCCACCTGAGAGCCACAGGGGGGCAGGGGAACAACCTCCCCATAGCCAAGGGAGGCAGTGAGTGGGCATTCCACCCAGCTGGGGAAACTGTGGTTTTTCCACAGAACTGCACAACCCATGGATCAAAAGATCCAACTTGCGAACCCATGCCACCGGGCCCTAGGGGGTCCCAACCCCGGAGCTGTGCAGATTCTCAATAGCCTTTCAGCTGGAATCTGCTGAAGCCTACTGAGCTCCCCGGAGGAGGGGCAAACAGCACCACAGCCGCAGCTGTCTGCTGTCTAAGCCATTTTAGCTCCTTGGGGTAGGGACAGCAGCCAGCACTGGGACTCACAACTGCCTAACATGCTAAGCTCCCTGGGTGGGGGAAGGGCAGCATCCATCTCTATAGCCAGGCTGTGCTTTTCCCCTGCTGGAAACAGGGAGGCTGCATGGCTTGGTCCCAAGACATGCCCCCCCACTGGCTGTGGCAGATTGCGGCCAGAGCAGCCTCTTCAAGCGTGACCCTTATCCATTCTTCCTCATTGGGAGGGGCTTCACTGCAGGAACTCTTAATAATTTCAGGCAGAGGTTCAAGGACAGAACCTGGATCTCCTGTACCTGAGCCCCTAGAGAAAAGGGTGGCAGTAGTCTCTGCAGACCAGCACACTTAGCCTTTCCTCCTTGGGGTTCTGAGGAATCCAGGAAGCCCAGACGACGCAGTTCCCCCAAGTAAAGCATAACCCCTCCACCAATGGACAAAGTGCTTTGTTAAATAGGTCCTGTTTGGCAGGGCGTGGATGGTGGCTCATGCCTGTAATCCCAGCACTTTTGGAGGGTGAGGCGGGTGGATCAAGAGGTCAGGAGATCGAGACCATCCTGGCCGACATGATGAAAACCCGTCTCTACTAAAAATACAAAAATTAGCTGGGCGTGATGACACACGCTTGTAATTCCAGCTACTTGGGAGGCTGTGGCAGGAGAATCGCTTGAACCTGGGAGGCAGAGGTTGCAGTGAGCTGAGATGGTGCCACTGCACTCCAGCCTGGCAACAACATAGCGAGACTCTATGTCTTTTAAAAAAAAAAAAAAAAAAAAAAAGGTCCTGTTCCCCATACCCCTAACTGGGTGAGACCCTCCAACAGGGGTTGTCAGACACCCTATACAGGAGCAATCCTACTGGCATAGGCTGCTGCCCCTCAAGGTCAGAGATACCAGAAGAAGGAGCAGGCACCCATCTTTGCAGTTCTGCAGCCTCCTTGAGTGATATCTCCAGGCACGGGAACAAACCACATGTATAGGGCCTGAAGTGAACCCCCAGCAAACTGCAGCAGCCCTACAGAAGATGGACCTAACAACTGAAAAAACAACAACAAAACACAAAGAAACAGAAAGCAACAACAACACCATCAACAACAGCTGACCCATCCATGGGTCAACAGCCTCAAAGATGAAACTGGACAAACTCACAAAGATGAGAAAAAATGCTGAAAACCTGCAAGGACAAACTGCCACTTCTCCAAAGAATCACAGTGTCTCTCCAGCAAGGGTGCAGAACAAGACACAGGATGAGACAGATGAAGTGATAGAAATAGGTTTCAGAAAATGGGTAATAAAAAACTATGCTGAGCTAAAGGACTATGTTTTAACTCAAGGCAAAGGGCTAAGAACCTTGATAAAAGGTTAAAGGAGCTGCTAACCAGAATAACCACTTTAAAGAGGAACATAAATGACTTGATGGAGAGAAAAAACACCACTTGAGAACTTCGTGAAGCATACACAACTATCAATAGCCAAATCGACAAAGCAGAAGAAAGGGTATCAGAGTTTGAAGCCCACCTTGCAGAAATAAGGCATGCAGACAAGACAACAGAAAAAAGAATGAAAAGGAATGAACAAAGCCTCTAAGAAATATGGGGCTTCATGAAAAGACCGAATCTACAATTGACTGGAGTACCTGAAGGAGATGGGGAGAACAGAAACAAGCTACAAAACACGCTTCAGGATATTATCCAGGAGAACTTCCCCAACATAGCAAAACAGGCCAACACTGAAATTCAGGAAATACAGAAAACACTAAGATACTCCATGAGATCAACCCAAAGACACTTAATCATCAGATTCTCCAAGGTCAAAATAAAGGAAAAAATGTTAAGAGCAGGCAGAAAGAAAGCCCAGGTCACCTACAAAGGAAGCCAATCAGATGAACAGCATAACTCTCAGCAGAAACGATAAGCCAGAAGAGACTAGGGACCAATATTCAACATTCTTAAAGAAAAGAATTTTCAACCCAGAATTGCATATCCAGTCAAACTAAGCTTCATAAGCAAAGGAGAAATAAAGTCCTTTCCAGACAAGTAAACGCTGAGGGATTTTGTTACCACTAGGCCTGCCTTGCAAGAGCTGCTGAAAGAAGCACTAAATATGCAAAGGATAAACCAGCACCAGACATTGCAAAAATACACCAAAATATAAAGACCAATGACACTATGAAGAAACTGCATCAACTAGTGTGCAAAATAACCAGATACCATCATGATGACAGGATCAAATTCATACATAACAATATTAACTTTAAATGTAAATGGGCTAAATGTCCCAATTAAGACACAGACTGGCAAACTGGAAAGAGTGAAGCTCCTTCAGTGTGTGGTATTCAGGAGACCGATCTCACGTGCAAAGACACACACAGGCTCAAAATAAAGGGATGGAGGAAAATTTACCAAGTAAATGGAAAGCAAGATAAAGCAGGGGTTGCAATCCTAGTCTCTGACAAAACAGAATTTAAACCAACAAAGATCAGAAAAAACAAAAGAAGAGCATTACATAATGGCAAAGGGAACAATTCAAAAAGAAAACCTCACTATTCGAAATACATATGCATGCAATACAGGACAACCAAATTCACAATACAAGTTCTTAGAGACCTACAAAGACTCTTAGACTTCCACACAATAATAGTGAGAGACTTTACCACCTCACTCTAAATATCGGACAGATCAACGAGAGAGAAAATTAGTAACGATAGAGAGAAATTAGTAACGATAGAGACTTGAACTCAGCTCTGGATCAAGTGGACCCAAGAGACATCTACAGAACTCTCCACCCCAAATCAACAGAATATACATTCATCTCAGTGCCACATGGTACTTATTCTAAAATCGACCACATAATTGAAGTAAAATACTCCTTACCAAATGCAAAAGAACAGAAATCATTAACAGTCTCTCAGACCACAGTGCAATCAAATTAGAACGTGGGATTAAGAAACTCACTCAAAACCACACAATTATATGGAAATTGAACAGCCTGCTCCTGAATGACTACGGGTAAATAATGAAATTAAGGAAGAGACCAAATTCTTTGAATCCAGTGAGAACAAAGAGACAACATACCAGAATCTCTGGGACACAGATAAAGCAGTGTTAAGAGTGAACTTCACAGCACTAAATGCTGACATCAGAAAGCTAGAAAGATCTCAAATTGACACCTTAAAATCACAATTTAAAGAGCTAGAGAGGCAAGAGCAAACTAAGGGCAGACCTCTTTGAAGTACAAAGAGGAGCTGGTATCATTCCTTCTGAAAGTATTCCAAACAACTGAAAAGGAGGGACTCCTCCCTAACTCATATTTGGAAGCCAGCATCATCCTGACACCAAAACCGGGAAGAGACACAACAACAACAAAAAAACTTCAGGCCAATATCCTTGATGAACATCGACGTGAAAATCCTCAGTAAAATGCCACCAAACTGAATCCAACAGCACATCAAAAAACCTACCCAACACAATCAAGCAGGCTTCATCCCTGGGATGCAAGGCTGATTCAAAATATGCAAATCAATAAACGTAATCCATCACATAAACAGAACCAAGGACAGAAACCAAGTGATTATCTGAATAGAAACAGAAAAGCTCCTGGATAAAATTCAATATCCCTTCAGGTTAAAAACGCTCAATAGGGGTGGTTCCAAGATGGCCAAACAGGAGCAGCTGCAGGTTACAGCTCCCAGCATGAGCGACACAGAAGACAGGTGATGTCTGCATTTCCAACTGAGGTACCTGGTTCATCTCACTGGGACGTGTTGGACAGTGGGTGCAGGACAGTGGATGCAGCCCACCGAGTAAGAGTCGAAGCAGGGCAAGGCATCGCCTCACCCGGGAAGTGCAAGGTGGAAGGGAATTTCCTTCCTAGCCAAGGGGAACCATGACACACAGCACCAGGAAAATCGGGTCACTCCCACCCTAATACTGTGCTTTTCCAAGGGTCTTAGCAAACGGCACACCAGGAGATTATATCCTGCACGTGGCTTGGAGGGTCCCACGCCCACGGGGCCTCCCTCATTGCTAGCACAGCAGTCTGAGATCTAACTGCAAGGTGGCAGTGAGACTGGGGTAGGGGCGACCACCATTGCTGAGGCTGGAGTAGGTAAACAAAGCAGCCAGGAAGCTCCCGAAGCTCGAACTGGGTGGAGCCCACCGCAGTTCAAGGAGGCCTGCCTGCCTCTGTAGACTGTACCTCTGGAGACATGGCATAGTCAAACAAAAGGCAGCAGAAATCACTGAGGATTTAAATATCACTGACAGCTTTGAAGGGAGTAGTGGTTCTCCCAGCATGGAGTTTGAGATCTGAGAACAGACAGACTGCCTCCTCAAGTGGGTCCCTAACCCCCGAGTAGCCTAACCAGGAGGGACTCCCACAGTAGGGGCAGACTTACACCTCACAAGACCAGGTACCCCTCTGAGACAAAGCTTCCAGAGGAACGATCAGGCAGCAACATTTGCTGTTCAGCAATATTCCCTCTTCTGCAGCCTCCACTGCTGATACCCAGGCAAACGGTCTGGAGTGGACCTCTAGCAAACTCCAACAGAGCTGCAGTTGACAGTCCTGACTGTTACAAGGAAAACTAACAAACAAAAAGGACATTCACACCAAAACCCCATCTGTACGTCACCATCATCAAAGACCAACAGTAGATAAGACCTCAAAGATGGGGAAAAAACAGAGCAGAAAAGCTGAAAATTCTAAAAATCAGAACACCTCTCCCCCTCCAAAGCAACATAGCTCCTCACCAGCAATGGAACATAGCTGGACGAAGAATAACTTTGTAGAGCTGAGAGAAGGCTTCAGACGATCAAACTTCTCCGAGCTAAAGGAGGAAGTTCAAACCCAACGCAAAGAAACTAAAAACCATGAAAGAAGATTAGACGAATGGCTAACTAGAATAAACAATGTAGAGAAGTCCTTAAATGACCTGATGGAGCTGAACACCATAGCACTAGAACCACATGACAAATGCAAAAGCTTCAGTAACCGATTCGATCAACTGGAAGAAAGAGTATCAGTGATTGAAGATCAAATGAATAAAACGAAGCGAGAAGAGAAGTTTAGAGAAAAAAGAGTAAAAAAGAAACGAACAAAGCCTCCAAGAAACATGGGACAATGTGAAAAGACCAAATCTATGTCTGATTGGTGTGCCTGAAAGTGATGGGGAGAATGGAACCAAGTTGGAAAACACTCTTCAGGATATTATCCAGGAGAACTTCCCCAACCTACCAAGGCAGACCAACATTCAAATTCAGGAATTACAGAGAATGCCACAAAGATACTCCTGGGGAAGAGCAACTCTGGACACATAATTGTCAGATTCACCAAAGTTGAAATGAAGGAAAAAATATTAAGGGCAGCCAGAGAGAAAGGTTGGGTTACCCTCAAAGGAAAGTCCACCAGACAAACAGCGGATCTCTCCATAGAAACTCTACAAGCCAGAAGAGAGTGGGGGCCAATATTCAACATTCTGAAAGAAAAAAATTTTCAACCCAGAATTTCATATCCAGTCAAACTAAGTTTCATAAGTGAAGGAGAAATAAAATCCTTCACAGACAAGCAAATGCTGAGACATTCTGTCACCATCAGGCCTGCCCTACAACAGCTCCTGAAGGAAGCACTAAACATGGAAAGGAATAAATGGTAACAGCCACTGCAAAAATATGCCAAGATGTAAAGACCATCGATGCCAGGAAGAAACTGCATCAACTAACAAGCAAAATAACGCGCTAACATCATAATGACAGGATCAAACTCACACATAACAATATAAACCTTAAATGTAAATGGGCTAAATGCTCCAAATAAAAGACACAGACTGGCAAACTGGATACAGACTCAAGACCCATCAGTTTGCTGTATTCAGGAGACCCATCTCACGTGCAAAGACACACACAGGCTCAAAATAAAGGGATGGAGGAAGATCTACCAAGCAAATGGAAAACAAAAAGAGGCAGTGGTTGCAATCCTAGTCTCTGATAAAACAGACTTTAAACCATCAAACATCAAAAGAGAAAAAGAAGGCCAATACATAATGGTAAAGGGAAAAATTCAACAAGAAGAGCTAACTATCCTAAATATATATGCATCCAATACAGGAACACCCAGATTCATAAAGCAAGTCCTTACAGACTTACAAAGAGATTTAGACTACCACACAACAATAATGGGAGACTTTAACACCCCACTGTCAGCATTAGACAGATCAACGAGACAAAAAGTTAACAAGGATATCCAGGAATTGAACTCAGCTCTGCACCAAGCAGACCTAATAGACATCTACAGAACTCTCCACCCCAAATCAACAGAATATACATTCTTTTCAGCACCACATCACACTTATTCCAAAACTGACCACATAGTAGGAAGTAAAGCACTCCTCAGCAAATGTAAAAGAACAGAAATTACAACAAACTATCTCTCAGACCACAATGCAATCAAACTAGTACTCACGATTAACAAACTCACTCAAAACTGCCCAACTACATGGAAACTGAACAACCTGCTCCTGAATAACTACGAGGTACATAACGAAATGAAGGCAGAAATAAAGATGTTCTTTGAAACCAATGAGAACAAAGATACAACATACCAGAATCTCTGGGACACATTTGAAGCAGTGTATAGAGGGAAATTTATAGCACTAAATGCCCACAACAGAAAGCAGGAAAATTGACACCCTAACATCACCATTAAAAGAACTAGAGAAGCAAGAGCAAACATATTCAAAAGCTGAAAAGAACTAGAGAAGCAAGAGCAAACATATTCAAAAGCTGGCATAATGCAAGAAATGATGAAGATCAGAGCAGAACTGAAGGAGCTAGAGACACAAAAAACCTTCAAAAAAATCCATGAATGCAGGAGCTGGTTTTATGAAAAGATCAACAAAATTGACAGACCGCTAGCAAGACTAATAAAGAAGACAGAGAGATGAATCAAATAGACGCAATAAAAAATGATAAAGGGGATATCACCACCAATCCCACAGAAATAAAAACTACCATCAGAGAATACTATAAACACCCCTATGGAAATAAACTAGAAAACCTAGAAGAAATGGATAAATTCCTGGACACATACACCCTCCCAAGACTAAACCAGGAAGAAGGTGAATCGCTGAACAGATCAATAATAGGCTCTGAAATGGAGGCAATAATTAATATCCTACCAACCAAAAAAAATCCAAGACCAGACAGATTCACAGCAGAGTTCTACCAGAGGTACAAGGAGGAGCTGGTACCATTCCTTCTGAAACTATTCCAATCAATAGAAAAAGAGGGAATCCTCCCTAACTCATTCTGTGAGGTCAACATCAACCTGATACCAAAGCCTGGCAGAGACACAACAAAAAAAGAGAATTTTAGACCAATATCCCTGATGAACATTGATGCAAAAATCCCCAATAAAATACTGGCAAACTGAATCCAGCAGCACATCAAAAAGCTTATCCACTATGGTCAAGCGAGCTTCATCCCTGGGATGCAAGGCTGGTTCAACATACGCAAATCAATAAACATAATCCAGCATATAAATAGAACCAAAGACAAAAACCACATGATTATCTCAATAGATGCAGAAAAGGCCTTTAACAAAATTCAACAGCCCTTCACGCTAAAAACTCTCATTAAGTTCGGTATTGATGGATCGTATCTTAAAATAATAAGAGCTATTTATGACAAACCCACAGCCAATATCATACTGAATG
>NW_016810602.1:40571-42636 GCF_001698545.2 Rhinopithecus bieti
CTGTAAACTAGTTCAACCATTGTGAAAGATAACGTGGTGATTCCTCAAGGATCTAGAACTAGAAATACCATTTGACCCAGCCATCCTATTACTGGGTATATACCCAAAGGATTATAACTCATGCTGCTATAAAGACACATGCACACATACGTTGACTGCGGCCCTATTCACAATAGCAAAGACTTGGAACCAACCCAAATGTCCATCAATGATAGATTGGATGAAGAAAATGTAGCACATATACACCATGGAATACTATGCAGCCATAAAAAAGGATGAGTTCATGTCCTTTGTAGGCACATCGATGAAGCTGGAAATCATCATTCTGAGCAAACTATCGCAAGGATAGAAAACCAAACACTGCATGGTCTCACTCATAGGTGGGAATTGAACAATAAGAACACTTGGACACAGGGTGGGGAACATCACACACTGGGGTCTGTCGTGGGGTGGAGGAAGAGGGGAGTGGGGAGGGATAGCATTAGGAGATATACCTAATGTAAATGACGAGTTAATGGGTGCAGCACATCAACGTGGCACATGTATACATATGTAACCTGCACATTGTGCACATGTGCCCTAGCACTTAAAGTATAATAAATAAATAAATACAAAAGAAAAAGAAAAAGGAAAAAAAAACTCTATAAACTAGGTATTGCTTGAACATATCTCAAAATAATAAGAGCTACTTATGACAAACCCACAGCCAATATCATACTAAATGGGCAAAAGCTGGAAGCAGAAAACCAGTACAAGACAAGGATGCCCTCTCTCACCAATCCTATAAAACATAGTATTGGAAGTTCTGGCCAGGACAATCAGACAAGAGAAAGAAATAAAAGGTATTCAAAAAAGAAAAGAGGAAGTCAAACTGTCTCTGTTTGAAGATAGCATTATATCACATTTAGAAAACTCCATCATCTCAGTGCAAAAACTTCATAAACTGATAAGCCACTTCAGCAAAGTCTCAGGATACAAAATCAATGTGCAAAAACCACAAGCATTCCTCTACACCAACAATATACAAGCAGAGAGCCAAATCATGAAAGAACTCCCATTCACAGTTGCTACAAAGAGAATAAAATACCTAGGAATACAGGTAACAAGGGATGTGAAGGACCTCTTCAAGCAGAACTACAAACCACTGCTCAAGGAAATAAGAGAGGACACAAGCAAATGGAAAAACATTCCATCCTCATGGACAGTAAGAATCAAAATCGTGAAAATGGCCATACTGCCCAAAGTAATTTATAGATTCAATGTTATTCCCATCAAACTATCATTGACATTCTTCATAGAATTAGAAAATCTTTAAATTTCATATGGAATCAAAGAAGAATCCATATAGCCAAGACAATCATGAGCAAAAAGAACAAAGTTGGAGGCATCATACTACTGGACTTCAAGCTATACTACGAGGCTACAATAATCAAAACAGCATGGTACTGATACCAAAACAGGCATATATGGAACAGAACAGAGATCTCAGAAATAACACCACACATCTACAATCATCTGATTTTCAACAAACCTGACAAAAACAAGAAATGGGAAAAGGATTCCCTATTCAATAAATGGTCCTGGGAAAACTGGCTAGCCATATGCAGAAAACTGAAACTGGATCCTTCCTTACACCTTATACAAAAATTAACTCAAGATGGATTAAAGACTTAAATGTAAAACCCAAAACCATAAAAAAAACCTAGAAGAAAACCTAGGCAATATCATTCAGGACACAGGCATGGGCAAAGACTTCATGATGAAAACGCCAAAAGCAATTGCAACAAAACCCAAAATTGACAAATGGGATCTAATTAAACTAAAGAGCTTCTGCACAGCAAAAGAAACTATCATCAGAATGAATAGGCAACCCATAGAAAGGGAGAAAATTTTTGCAATCTACACATTGTGCAAAGGTCTAATATCCAGAATCTACAAGGAACTTATACCAATTTACATGAAAAAAATAACCCCATCAAAAGTAGGCAAAAGATTTGAACGGACACTTCTCAAATGAAGACATTCACATGGCCAACAAACATACAAAAAAAAAAAAAAAAAAAAA
>NW_016810602.1:43147-60050 GCF_001698545.2 Rhinopithecus bieti
AAATTTTTGCAATCTACACATTGTGCAAAGGTCTAATATCCAGAATCTACAAGGAACTTATACCAATTTACATGAAAAAAATAACCCCATCAAAAAGTAGGCAAAAGATTTGAACGGACACTTCTCAAATGAAGACATTCACATGGCCAACAAACATACAAAAAAAAAAAAAAAAAAAAAAAAAAAAAAAAAAAGCTCAACATCACTGACCATCAGAGAAATGCAAATCAAAACCACAATGAGATACCATCTCATGCCAGTCAGAATGGCAATTATTAAAAAGTCAAGAAACAATAGATACTGGCGAGGCTGTGGGGAAACAGGAATGCTTTTACACTGTTGGTGGGAATGTAAATTAGTTCAACAATTGTGGAAGGCAGTATGGCCATTTTTCAAGGATCTAGAACCAGAAATACCATTTGGGTATATACCCAGCAATCCCATCACTGGGTATATACCTAAAGGATTATAAATCATTCTGCTATAAAGACACATGCACATGTATGTTTACTGCAGCACTATCTACAATAGCAAAAACATGGAACTAACCCAAATGCCAATGACAGACTGGATAAAGAAAATGTGGTACATATATACCATGGAACAGTATGCAGCCATAAAAAAGAATGAGATCATGTCCTTTGCAGGGACATGAATGAAGCTGGAAGCCACAATCATCAGCAAACTAACACAGGAACAGAAACCAAACACTGTACGTTCTCACTCATAAGTGGGAGTTGAACAGTGAGAACACATGGACCCAGAGAGGAGAACAACAAACACCAGGGCCTGTTGGGTGATGCGGGTTTAGGGGAAGGAACTTAGAGGATGGGTCAATAGGTGCAGCAAACCACCATGGCACATGTACACCTATATAACAAATCTGCAGGATCTGCATATGTATCCCATTTTTTTTTACAAGAAATAAAGAAAAAAGTCATAAAAAATATATAAAACATCTTGAAGCTTAATCATGAAATATTAAAAACTTTCCCTTTTAAATTGAAACTGAGACAAAAATATGCACTATTATCATTTCTATTCAAATTTGAACTGGTGGTGCTTGACATCACAATAGGCAAAAAATAAAAGCTAAAGTTTTGGAATGAAAAAATTTAACTACTACTAATATCAAATAACATCATTTTGCATGTAAAAAAGCAGAAAGTATATAAATTATTACAATAAGTGAATAAGTTTTAAATTAATTCAGTATCATTTACATCTTAATAGAGGATGTTGAGCATTAATTTAATGACATATGGTAGGTTTTAAAGTGGGATTTAGGCCGGGAGCGGTGGCACAAGCCTGTAATCCCAGCACTTTGGGAGGCCGAGACGGGCGGATCACGAGGTCAGGAGATGGAGACCATCCTGGCTAACATGGTGAAACCCCGTCTCTACTAAAAAATACAAAAAACTAGCCGGGCGAGGTGGCGGGTGCCTGTAGTCCCAGCTACTCAGGAGGCTGAGGCAGGAGAATGCCATAAACCCGGGAGGCAGAGCTTGCAGTGAGCTGAGATCCGGCCACTGCACTCCAGCCTGGGCGACAGAGCGAGACTCCGTCTCAAAAAATAAATAAATAAATAAAAAATAAAGTGGGATTTAGGCGGCAATACTATATTGTGCAGTAGTTAAGAGCACTGGCTTTGGAGTAAGTTAGACCTGAATTTGAAATCTTGTTCTGGTATCTCTTACTCATTTGATCTGGGACAAGCTATCTAACCTCAAAAAGGCTTGATTTCCAAACTATTAGTAATAATTGTTTGTTGAGAGACCAAATTAATATAGTTATTAAAAGTTATTTCACTGTTATGTTATTTTCATTGTCTGTGGCCTCAAAATTTGTAAGTGGGAGAGTTGTGCTTTGACCACAGGCATTCTAGCTCCAAAGTTTGCACATGTAATAAAAGCACAGTGTCTCTCCAAAATATTAGTTTGGCAAATACAAATACAAATTATATACTGCCATCAAAAAATTTCCAGCTGGGAAAGATAAAGAGATAAACACATAACTACAGCAAGGAAAAATCAAATGAGTGCTACAATGAGTAAAATGAAAGACTAATAATATCAAACGTTGATGATTATATGAAACTAGAACTCTTATGCATTAATAATAGAATTTAAAATGATGCAACTACAATTGGAAAAAGACTTGGCAGTATCTTATAAAGTATGGATGCCATTTAAACCATCAATTATACTAATATTTATCCAACAAAAATAAGAACATATACAATCTTCATTATTCAGATTCCACATTTGTGAATTTACCTTCTAACTAAAATTTGTTGGTAACCCCAAAATCAATACTTGAAGCTCTTTCACAATAATTTGTAGATGTGTACAGAGCAGCAAAAATTGGACTCAGCAGACAGATACATTCTCAGCTGATGTGGAACATATCAATACTCTCTCTTGTTTGGCAATCATACTGTAAACAAGCGTCCTTTTCATGGTCTATTTTATGCCATGTTTTTCAACTGGTGAAGTTTTTTGTTGGCAATTTTGCTGTGTAGAATGGTATCATGAAGAGTACTGAAGTGCTGTGTAGTATTCCTGGGTGCAAGAAGGCTGTGGAGGGCCTTAAGGAGAAAATATATTTTAGATAAAGTTTATTCACACATCAGTTCTAGTGCTGTTGGCTATGAATTCAATGTTAATGAAGCAACAATATACAGTAAATAAAGTGGCTTTGAACAGAAACACGCATAAAACAAAATTATATGTAAAATGTTGTGACCAAAGGATCACAAGAACCTAACCCTGTATTTCCCCTAGAAGCAATGGTTTAGTATTCAATAATTCAGTGTCCATGGTGACTTTACAGAACATAACTAGAGTAAATAATGAGAATCAGTAATATCCACAAAAAGGCTTACATGTACATATTCACAGTAGCTCTACTCACAATAGCCAAAAACTTAAAATAATCAAAAAGTCCATAAACCAAATGGATACATAAATTATAAAACAGCCACAGAATGGAATAGTACTAAGCAATAAAATGGAATGGACTATTGTTCCAAGCAATAATAAGAGATAAATCTCAGAAACATGTTAAGCAAAAGAAGACTTACACAAAGAGTGTAATTCCATTTACACGGAAAGAACAAGAAAGGTAAAACAAATAAAAGGTGAAGAAAAGCTAAAGCAGTCTTCATAAGGGTGGGAACACTGACTGGAAAGAGGCAATAGAAAGTTTCTGGAGAGACAGAAACATTCTATCTATACTTTGAAAGGGGATTGGGTTTCCTGTGCATACTTAATTGTCAAAATTGTCCAGCTCAGATTTGTGAATTTGAATTATGTAAATTATATCTTAAAGAATTACCGGTAACTGAGTGGATGGTGAAAAGCGGAGGAAGGCAAAAACTAAACGAGAATGTCATAAGGATAACTTGTATCTGAGTGATAGGTACACGGTGATACATCATACTGTAAACTTCACTGTGTTTATTTTGTATAGTCCCTAAATTTTCCAAAACAAAAAATTAAATAAGAAGAGTAGCAAGTATGAAGAGCAACCATGTGGGAGGGAAGGAGAGATGAGTTTTATGAAAGAAAAATAATTGGAGAGGAGAATGTTTGAGGGCAATAAATAAATAAATACAAAAAAATTAAAAGATGTTAGAAGAAAACATTTTAAAAGTTAAAAAAATAATAAAAGCAAAGAAAAACAAGTGATAACTTGGTTTGAAGGCCTTCATGGAAAAGTCATTACAATTGGGCTTATTTGGTAGAGTCTGGGCATGCAAAACTGAAGAAAGGCCATTTCAGAGAAATAAAACAATGTAAAGAAAATGATAAATACACATATTGGTGTTGGGCTATTTAGAGAACAGTTAGTTTTAAGTATTAGGTGAAGAAAAAAGAACGATGGAATATAAAACTAAAAAAGTAGATGGGGGATGAGATCACACAAAAAGAATAGAAATGTTAGGCCACAGAAAACATATTAGTCAATGGGGAATTATTCTACATATTCAAGTTTAGAATGACAGGATAAGAGCTAAACTTTAGAAACTTTCATCTAGCAGTGAAGAATATATGGAAGCAATACAAGTCTCTCTAACTGATAATGATGCCCTAACAGGGCAATGATAGGGAGAATGGAGAGCCAAGGACACAGGCAGTACAGCTAGTATTTGATGGCTAAGATTTTAAAAGAGCAAATATCAAGTTACATAGCTTTGAAAAGGTTTAAAACACAGAGATTCTTCTCCGTAGCACAAAATAATGCTGAGAAAACTAACGTACTGAAAACAGCATATCATCAGGTCTGATGCCAATTTCCTCAAGATTTATGACTAGAAGTGTTGATTTACAACTAGAAGTGTCAATCCAATTAACATTGAAATTTCAGTTTGGGGTGGTGTTTTAAAAATAACCTTGTTATGGAACTACTGTAAAAGCAAAAACACGGATTCCAGATTTACCACAAAGTACTCCAAACAGCAATGAGTATATTTTCTATGCTTTTTTGTCTCTACAGAAATGCTGTTAAAAAAAAATGGACCTATATCAGTGTTAAGGGTATCTTATCTAATAAATTTATTTGTTCCAGCTCCTACCACCACTACCAATGGCCTTGGCCATGAAAATAATGCTTTGTATGTATTCAACGGAAGTAACCTTAGTGAACATAAGTCATAACTGCCCTCATGTAACTTCTAACAAACAAAAAGAGGGAAACATGTAACTAAATTACTAGTAAAAAATCCCCTGCATATTCTTGAAGTACATTAGTTTCTTATTTGAAAAATTTCTATGCAAGGTTAAATTCACAATTATTAAAGCCGCTTTTATTACGTGAAGGGCTTCATAACTGATCAAGATTTTTTGCTTGACCAAATGTTAACAACGTTCCTAAGACTTCTCCTAGGTCCATCTGTGCACTTTCTTGTAAAATTCAGTTTTAGCAAAAAACTCTGCTAAGTCACTATAGCAAAAACACTGATAACTGATCACCCTGGATATCTAATTGAATTCTTCATTCTCCACCATCCCCAGGATATGTCTGATTATCTTGGCCTGTCTTCAGAAAAAAATCCTTCTAGGTGAGTTTAGCCAGAATCACCTTTTAACTCTGATATTTCCTTTTAGTAATTTTCTATCCACTAACTCTTCAACCTCCTCATTGGCTACAAATTCTCACTTGCCCATGCTGTATTGCGAGTCTCTCTCCCTCACTGTAAAACCCCTTGTTAGTGGTCCTCACATCTATCGCAATGACCCTAAATAAAGTCTTCCTTAATGTACTTTAACAACTATCATTGAATAAATTTTTCCTTAACGTTAGGAAAATTATTGTCTATTTCAATGGCATAACAAAAATACTGGCTTGAAGGATTTGAGAGGGCAAAGAGGACAAGATGGCTGACTAGACACAGCCAGGAAGTGCCTATGCCACCAAGAGAGACCAAAAAGCAAGTAAACAAACTAACTTTGAACAAATCTTCAGAGAGGAAACACCAAGAGTTGAAAGGCAACACAGACATCGAGACTGAAGAGAGGAAACTAGGAACCCTGTGTGGGGTTTCCGAATGTGAGGACTAGTTCCCGCCACTGAATGGCTCCTAAGGAAGACAGCAGTGCTCTAAACTTGCTGAAATACAAGAGCGATGTGTCAGAGCCAAAGCCTATCTATCAGCCATTATACTTAAGAACCATCTATTGGTTGGCAGACCAAATTACAACACCAAAAATATTCTGCCAATATACATCACCTGTGAAACCCAGGGCAAGAATCCACTCACAAATAAAAATCCTGTACAGAACCTTGGCCCTCTGAAAATACTTAGAAAAGAAGCCAATTGAGTATACTCAACTTAAACCACAGTTAAAGGAACACCAGCCCAGTCAGATGAAAAAGAATCAGCAAAAGAACTCTGACAATTCAAAAAGTCACTGTCCTCTTATTTCCAAAAGAGTGCACAAGCTCCCCAGCAATAGATCTTAACCAGATTGAAATGACTGAAATGAGAGACAATTCAGAATCTAGATAACAAGGAAGTTCAATGGCTTTAGGAGAAAGGTGAAACCCAATTCAAGGAATCAAAGGAATCTAGTAAAACTATGCAAGAGCTGAAAGACAAAATAGCCATTTTCAAAAAGAACCGAATTGAACTTCTAAAATTGAAAAGTTCACTACAAGAACTTCATAGTACAATCAGAAGCATTTACAGCAGAATAGACTAAGCTGAGAAAAGAAGCTCAGAGCTTGAAGACCAGTTTAGTTTTTTCAATTCAACTTAGACAAAAATAAGGAAAAAAGAATATTTAAAAAATGAAAAAAACTTCTGAAAAATATGGGATTATACGGACACCACCAAACCTAGGACTCATTGGCATTCCTGAGGCATTCCTGAGAGAGATAACAACTTTGGAAACATATTTGAAGACACAGTTCATGAAAAATACCCCAATCTCACTAGAGATATCAACATGCAAATTCAAGAAATACAGAAAACTCTTTTGAGATATCATACAAGATGACCATCCCCAAGACACACAGACATCAGATTCACCAAGGCCGATGTTAAAGAAAAAATCTTAAAGGCAGCTAGAGAGATGAGTCAGGTCACTCACAAAGAAAACCCCATCAAGATAGTAGCAGGCTACTCAGCAGAAACTTACAAGCCAGAAGAGATTGGAAACCAATTTTCAGCAGTCTTAAAAAGAATAAATTCCAATGAAGAATTTCATATCCCACCAAACTAAGCTTCAAATGCTAAGAAATTGTAACCACTAGACCAGCCTTACAAAAAGTCCGTAAGGGAGTGCTAAACATGAAAGCTAAAGAACAGTATTTGAAGGCCGGGCGCGGTGGCTCAAGCCTGTAATCCCAGCACTTTGGGAGGCCGAGACGGGCGGATCACGAGGTCAGGAGATCGAGACCATCCTGGCTAACACGGTGAAACCCTGTCTCTACTAAAAAATACAAAAAACTAGCCGGGCGAGGTGGCGGGCGCTTGTAGTCCCAGCTACTCGGGAGGCTGAGGCAGGAGAATGGCCTAAACCCGGGAGGCGGAGCTTGCAGTGAGCTGAGATCCGGCCACTGCACTCCAGCCTGGGCGACAGAGCAAGACTCCGTCTCAAAAAAAAAAAAAAAAAAAAAAAAAAAAGAACAGTATTTGATACCACAAAAACACAATTAAGCATATAGCCCACACACACTATAAAGGAGCTACACAAACAACTCTACAAAACAATCAGCTAAAAACACAATTTCAGGATCAAAACTTTACATATCAATGCCAACCTAGAATGTGAATGGAATAAAGACCCACTTAAAAGGCATAGGATGGCAAACGGAACAAAAAGACAAGATCCAACTGTCTGCTGTCTTCAAGAAGATGCATCTCACACGTAACAACACCCACAGCCTCAAATTAAAGGGAAAAAGAACTGCTATACAAATGGAAAACAATAAAGAGCAGGAGTTTTAATTCTAATATCAGATAAACCAGACTTTAAACTGAAAAGAATTAAGAAGGGCAAACAAGGGTATTACTTAGTGGCAAAGGGTTCAATTCAACAAGAAGACTTAACTACTTTAAATCTATACACACCCAACAATGGAGCACCCAGACTCATAAAACAAGTTCTTCTTGACCTAAACAAAGACCTCAACAGCCACATAATAATACTGGGAGATGTCAACTCCCCAGTGACAGGACTAGGCAGATCATTGAGGGAGAAAACTACAAAGAAATTCCAGACTTAATCTCGACAGTCGACCAATGGGACCTAATAGACATCTATAGAATATTCCACCCAAAATCACAGAATATATATTTTTCTCATCCGCACAAGAAACATATTCTAAGATCAAACAAATGTTTTGGTCATAAAGCAAGTCTCAATAAATTCAAAAAAATCAAAATTATATTGAGCACGTTCTCACATCACAGTGCAATAAAAACAAAAACCAACACCAAGAAGATCTCTCAAAACTACACAAATACATGAAAATGAAGGAACTTGCTCCTGAATAAGTTTTGTGGAAACAATGAAATGAAGGCAGAAACCAAAAAACTATTTGAAATTTGCAAAAATGGAACCATATATTAACAAAATCTTTGGGATGGAACTAAAGCATGTTAAGAGGAAAGTTTACAGTGCCAAATGCATTCATAAAAAAATTAGAAAGATCTCAAATTAACAATCTAACTTTGTACCTAGAGGAACTAGAAAAAAAAAAAAGAAAAGCTAACAAAAGAAAAGAAATAACTAAGATCAGAACTGAATTAAATTAAGACTCAAAAATCCATAACAAAAGATCAATGGAAAGAAGAGTAGGTTTATCAGAAGAATAAAAAAGATTGGCAGGCTTTTCATTAGATTAACAAAGGAGAAAAAGAGAAGATCCAAATAAGCACAAGTAGAAATGACGAAGATGACATTACAACCCATCCCACAGAAATACAAAAGATCCTCAGAGACTATCATGAACATCTCTGTGAACACAAATTAGAAATCTAAAGGAAATAAATTTATGGGAACACACAACCTGAACCAGGAAGAAAGTGAAAACCTGAACAGACCAATAACAACTTCCAAATTTGAGTCAGTAATTAAAACCTACCAACAACAACAAAAAAAGCCATGGACTAGAAGGATTCACAGCTGAATTCTACCACACATACAAATAAGAACTGGCACCAATCCTACCGAAAATATTCCCAAAAAAAATTGAGGAGGAGGGACTCCCCCTGCTCCCTAACTCATTCTACAAGACCAGAATTATCCTGATACCAAAATCTGGCAAAGACACAACAAAAAAGAAAACTTCAGGCCAATATCCCAAATGAACACAAACATAAAACCCGAAAAAAAAAAAAAAAAAAAAAAAAAAAAAAAAACTAGCGAAATGAATCCAGCAGCACATTAAAAAGTTAATTCACCATGATCAAGTAGGCTTTATTCCTGGATGCAGGGTTGGTTCAACATATGCACATCAATAAATGTGATTCACCACATACACAGAATCAAAACAAAAGCATATGATCATCTCAACAGACACAGAAAAGCTTTCTACAAAATCTAACACCTATTTATGATAAAAACCCTCAATAAACAAGGCTTTGAAGGAACATACCTCACAATAATAAGAGCTATCGATGACAAACCCACAGCCAACATCATACTGAATGAGTAAAAGATGGAGTCATTATCCTTGAGAACTAGAATGAGACAAGACTGCACACTCTCAACACTCCTATTCAACACAGTACTGAAAGTGCTAGTCAGAATAATCAGACAAAAGAAAGAAATAAAATACATTCAAATAGGAAAGGAAATCAGTCATATTATCTCTCTTCACTGATGATATGATTCCATACCTAGAAAACACTAAAGATGCTGCCAAAAGGCTCCTGGAACTAATAATTTAAGTTTCAGGACACAAAATCAATGTACAAAAATCAAGAGCACTTCTACACACCAAAAACATTCTACCTGAGAGCCAAATCAAGAACGCACACCAATTTCCAACAGCAAAAACCTATGCATACATCTAACCAAAGAGGTGAAAGATCTCTACAAGAACTACAAAACACTGCTGAAATAAATGAAAGACAAGACAAATAAATGAAAATATATTCCATGCCCATGAACTGGAAGAATCAATATTGTTAAAATGGCTATACTGGCCAAAGCAATTTATAAATTCAATGCTATTTCTATAAAACTGCCAACATCATTTTTTGCAAAATTAGAAAAACCTATTCTAATATTCACATGGAACAAAGGCAGAACCCAAATCACCAAAGCAATACTAACCAAAAAGAACATTACCTGATTTCAAACTATACTATAAGGCTACAGTAACCAAAATAGCATGGGACTGGTACAAAAACAGACACGTAGACCAATGGAACAGAATAAAGAACCCAGAAATAAAGCCGTATACCCAGAACCATCTGATTTGCAACAAAGTCAACAAAAGGAAGCAGTGAGGAAAGGACTCCCTGTTCAAAAGAAGAATGAGGCTAGTCTCTACCTTTCACCATATACAAAAATTAACTCAAGATGGATTAAAGATGTAAATATAAGACCTCCAACTACAAAAATCCTACAAGAAAACCTAGGAAATGCACTTCTTGACATCAGGTTTGGCAAAGAATTTATGACTAAGTACCCAAAAGCAATTACAACAAAAATGAAAATTGACAAATGGGACCTAATTAAACTAAAGAGCTCTGCACAGCAAAATAAATTATCAACAGTAAACAGCCTAGAGAATGGGAGAAAATATTCACAAACTATGCATCCGACAAAGGTCTAATATCCAGAATCTATAAGAAACTTAAATCAAAAAAATTTTTTAACCAAATTTTTTTTGATTAAAAAAAAACTCCTTTAAAAAATGGGGCCGGGAGCGGTGGCTCACACCTGTAATCCTAGCACTTTGGGAGGCCGAGGCAGGCGGATCACGAGGTCAGGAGATCGAGACCATCCTGGCTAACACGGTGAAACCCCATCTCTACTAAAATACAAAACTTAGCTGGGTGTGGTGGTGGGCATCTGTAGTCCCAGCTACTGGGGAGGCTGAGGCAGGAGAATGGCGTGAACCCGGGAGGCGGAGCTTGCAGTGAGCAGAGATCGTGCCATTGCACTCCAGCCTGGGCGACAGAGCGAGACTCCATCTCAAAAAAAAAAAAAAAAAAAAATCGGCAAAGGATATAAATAGACACTTATCAAAAGAAGACATTACAAGTGGCCAAGAAACAAATGAAAAACTGTTCATCATCACTAATCATCAGAGAAACACAAATCAAAACTACAACAATATACCATCTTACACCAGTCAGAATGGTGATTATTAAAAAGTCAAAAAATAATAAATGCTGACAAGTCTGGGGAGAAAAGAGAACACATACACACTCTTGGTGGGAATGTAAGTTAGTTCAGCCACTGTGGAAAGCAGTTGAGAGATTTCTCAAAAACTTATAACAGGACTACTGTTTGACCCAGCTATCCCATTACTGGGTATATACCCAAAGGCAAATAAATAATCCTACAAAAAAGACATATGCACTCATATGTTCATTGCATCACTATTCACAATTGCAAAGATATAGAATCAACCTAGGTGCCCATCAATGGGAGAGTCGATAAAGCAAATGTGGCACATATACACCATGGAATACTACACAGCCATAAAAAGACTGAAATGTGTCCTTTGCAGCAACATGGATGTAGCTGGAGGCCATTATCCTAATTAACACAGGAACAGAAAACCAAATATCATATGTTCTCACTTATAAGCGTGACCTAAATAATGGAATACATATGGACAGAAAGATGAGAACAATAGACACTTAGAGATGTCTAAAGAAGGGAGAGGGGAGGGAAGGGAAAATGGGCTGAAGAACTACCTATCAGGTATTATGCTCAGTACCTGGGTGACAGGATCATCTGTATTCCAAACCTCAGCATCATGCAATATACCCATGTAACAAATTTGCACAGGTACCCCTGAATCTAAAATAAGAAATTATTTTAAAAAAATATATATAGGCTTAAAACTAAAGAATAAATCATTTTAAATCAGAGATATGCATGTCTGAGTATATATACAGTTACATATTGGAACACTTTTCTAACGAAAAGAGTAAAATCTGTTTTCCAAAATATCTTTTAAAAGAGGAACTTACAAGTTTATATTTCAATTATACTCAAATTATAGCCAGAAAAAATATTTCAGTCAGTGGATAGTGTTCCATAACCTAGTGTCTGCAAAGCAACTATTTTAATATTTCTAGTATTAAAATTTTAATATTCAGTTAGGTTTGTGGCTATCTACTCACATCTGAATGCATACATATACATATGCATACAAATATCTGTATACATATTCTATATAGTATGTTTTTCAATTTT
Source organism: Rhinopithecus bieti (assembly GCF_001698545.2). Lineage (NCBI taxonomy): Eukaryota > Metazoa > Chordata > Mammalia > Primates > Cercopithecidae > Rhinopithecus > Rhinopithecus bieti. The sequence continues at coordinate 55,039 of NW_016810602.1, forward strand.
TGTTAAGAGAATAACTTTGGAAAATAATCTTCAATTAGAGTAGAATAAAAAAAAAAGCATTAAATGGCATATACATTCCTGCTGTAGATGTTTACAAATGCAGGTGCCAGTACCAGAGTTCCTACAAACCAATCATGATACTACCACCTATATTACTGCCCATACTTTGTAGCCCTACAAAGGACTCTATGACACATGAGGACTCTATGAGTCAGAATTCCTCATGTATAAAATAGGATAAAATGCTACCTACAGTTCATGCAATGTTATGAGAATTAAATGAGCTAATCCAATTAAAGTGCTTACTCTGATAGGTTTGTATTAAAAACAAGTGTTCATTCCCCAAGACCTAAATTAAGAGACATATTTTGTCATAGTGGACAATGTACATAAAGAAGTGCACATAAAGGACAGTGAAATATGTCTCATATAATATTAACGTTAATCATGAGATGTATAATCAAACTGTTAGATGTGAAGAAATAGCAGTTTCCATCTTTATAATTTTTAGATTTGAGGAAATATGATTCCTTCATTACAACTACAACTGACCTATATAGAAATAGAATAAAATTTAAAATTTTGTTTATTACAAAATGACCTAATTTATCAAGTATTTATTTACCAAGATAAATATTTAAATATATCATTTGATAATATCTAAGACAAAACAGAAATATAGTTGCAAGGTACAATCAATATAAGGTTTAAAATTCCATTCCCTTCATCATACAAAAATAGGAATTGTGTATAAAACGCTACATAAAAATACTTAGCATAGCACTGTTCATAATCGAAAACTGGATATATCTATATATCTAATGTCCTACTGCTGAAGATCACTTACGATACAGGCATTCAGTGGAAAATTATATAACCATTTTAAATGACTTTGAACTAAATTTTTGGTGGCAAAGGAAAATGTTCATAAAGTTGAAAAAAGCAAGGAACAAAAGTGTTCCTACAGTATGATTCAAAGTTTATAAAATAGTATAAATGTGTGTGCATACACACACAAAATAAAAACCCTGAAAATGTATATATCAAAATATTACTATTTCTGGATAGAGGGATTACAGGGATTTTATAACTTTCTTCTTGTGTGTATTTCCCATACTCTTTTTTGTAATCTAAAAGTTAAAAGATTTCAAATTCCTGTTTTAGTTTTTACCCATATATAAATTTTGTAGCAGGAGGATTTCATAGACACTAAGAATCCAAATATGATCCCATGTTTAAGAATACAATTTTTTCGACGCTAGCATCCCCGGAGCCTGTGGTGGGTGGCTGTGACGACCCCAGCGCTGACGGCAGCTGGGGCATCACTGCAGGCCTCGACCCCGAAATGGCGCTGCTGGCTGAACACCTGCTGAAGCCGCTGCCCGCGGACAATCAGATCAAGACTAGGCACTTCCTCGAGGCGGTGTCCCACCTGCCGCCCTTCTTCGATTGCCTTGGGTCCCCAATGTTTACTCCCATCAAGGCAGACATAAGCGGCAACATCACGAAAATCAAAACCGTGTACGACACCAACCCAGCCAAGTTCCGGACCCTGCAGAACATCCTGGAGGTGGAGAAAGATATGTATGGAGTAGAGTGGCCCAAAGTAGAGGCCACACTGGCGCTGATGTGGCGGAAAAGAGGCCTCCGCTTCATCCAGGTCTTCCTCCAGAGCACCTGTGACGGGGAGCAGGACGAGAACCACCCCAACCTCATCTGCGTCAATGCCACCAAGGCCTACGAGATGGCCCCCAAGAAGTACCACGGCTGGATCATGCAGATCTTCCAGCCAGCACTGTACGCAGCCCCCTATAAGACGGACTTCCTGAAAGCGCTCTCCAAGGGGCAAAATGTGACAGAGGAGGAGTGCCTGCAGAAGATCCGCCTCTTCCTAGTCAACCATCGATGACTACACGGCCACCATCGATGTCATCTATGAGATGTACACCCAGATGATGGCCGAGCTTAAGTACAAGGTGTAGGCCTTCTCACCGCTGGACACACCCCCGACTCGTGGCCACACGGAGAAACAAGCAAACCAGAATCACTGTGAATCAAGTCTGTGAGCTGCCCCTGGCTTGCGTCCCCCAGAGCGGCCCAGAGTCCTGCCAGGGTCTGCAGGGGACAGCCCTTGTTTTTTAAGTCTTTTTTTTTTTCTTTTTTTGGCCTATTCTAAAGGACCAATAAATAATGATCTTACTTCCAAATCTTGGAATTTCACAACAGCACAGACTGACTTTATAGCTTCATTTCAGGGTGGTAAAAATCAATTAACACTTCTGATGAGTCAAGTCCCAGGGATTTTTGGTTTTGTTTTGTCGCCAACGAGGAACACAGCTCTGGGGGAATAGTGTCATCCACCTCATTTTAAAAATAAGCACATGATGGCCGGACGCCGTGGCTCACGCCTGTAATCCCAGCACTTTGGTGGAAGCCAAGGTGGGCGGATCACCTGAGGTCGGAAGTATGAGACCAGCCTGGCCAACATGGTGAAACCCCAACTCTACTAAAAATATAAAAAATTAGTCAGGCGTGGTGGTGCACGCCTGCAGTTCCAGCTACTCAGGAGGCTGAGGCAGGAGAATCGCTTGAACCCGGGAGGTAGAGGTTGCAGTGAGCTGAGATCGCACCATTGCACTCCAGCCTGGGCAACAAGAGAGACTGGTCTCAAAAAAAGGTGGGGGGGAGGTGGGTGGACCAATTGAGGTCAGAGTTTGAGACCAGTCTGACCAACATGGTGAAGTCTCTACTAAAAATATAAAATTAGCCAGGCACGGTAGCACAAGCCTGTAATCCCATCTTCTTGGGAGGGTGAGGCAGGAGAATCGCGGGAGGGTGAGGCAGGAGAATCGCTAGAAACCTTAGGTGGAGGTTACAGTAGCCAAGATCACGCCACTGCATTCCAGTCTGGGCAACAAGAGCGAAACTCCGTCTCAAAAAAAAAAAAAAAAAAAGCACGTGAACTTATGAGGCTCTTGCTGTATTGCTATTTCGGTTATTTTAAGGACTACAAAGAGTTTGATATGAAATGATGCAGGGCCTCTATGTGGGATTTTTTTTTTTTTTTTTAAAGCAAACTGGTGTGTATTCTCATGTGGTCCGCATAGTCCCGTCTCACAGCACTATTGTAAACCCTGCTCTTTCTGTCTCGCTAGACAGGTTTTTTTGTTTGTTTTCTTTTTTGTGTTTTCGTTGTTGTTGTTGTTGTTGTTTTACAGCTGAAACCAACCAGCAAGCCCTTGATGACCAAGAGGGGTTTCTTTCAAAGCTATAGGGCACAAACAAATTGACCATAGATGACTCTGTTTGCATTCTTCTGCAGAATTATTTCCTTCAGGGACAGATTTTTCAACCTAAGAAACTACCTACTGTTTGTATTCTCTTGACAGGGAGAGATGAACCCTTCAGCTGCTAAGATTCAAGAAAACGCCTCACTGCCTTAACCTTAACTGTTCTTCCTGGAGCTAAAAAAAAAAGCTGTATTTTTTAAAGTGCTGGGGCAAACAAAGCAACCCCAAAAGAACTGATGTGTGTTTTAAAAGAAAAAACCCAATGAGGAACAACTGGTGATTTTTATGCATAAACTAAATAACCCTTAATAAATAAATCTCTATTTTGGAATAAAAAAAATACAGTTTTTTCAATTTTTAAAAAAAAATACATTCTCAGTGACACCTATCTTAGCCTTGTAAGCTTGATATGTTTAACAGAGAGAACCAAAATTGAACACTGGATCAAAAAACAATTTCTTCTTGGGAGAGGAGGGGAACCAGACCAAGAGCAAATATTGATAATATTGAAATATATGAATTAATCTATAACTCTTATTTCAAAATGTTCAATAACTCTTGGCACAGAGATGACTTTTTATTGGCTTTTTATTGAACGCTATGTGATTCTTAACACTGTCATCTTCCACCCCCCTCCTTAATATATATGAATCCAAGAAGCTTGCAAGTCATATTAAAATATTCTTTCTTTAGTTTGGCAGAAATTTGTACTTTTGACCTTGAATTTTCCCTACTACCTAAACAGTTTTATCATAAATAAACATTTACTACTGCAGGCATTAAAATGGAATAGGACTTAATAACTAGTAAAATTCCTTCCTAACTTCAGGTTTTATGAAGATTTAAGTAACTGATGAAAAATTGAATAACATGAAAAAACAAAATTCATATTCACATTTCAAGTTGTATGTGTCAAAGCACTGGTGCTGAAACAGAATAGATTATCTTCTAATTTCACATCACTGAGTTATTCACTGCAGTAATGAGGAAACATATTATTGAGAAAGTTATACTGGAAAATTACCTAACATTCTCTGACAAGAAAAAAAAACTAACAATAAAAAGAAAAGCAGGCAAATGGGATGAAAAAATTATGATTTAGTATGGTGGTTTTTTATTACAAAGCTAAATATAGGGACAGATGTTTTTCGCTTTGATCACTCTCACACTGTTGCACTGAAAATAAAGAAAACAATAATACATAGAATGCAAGAACACTGATCAACACAATCTACAATATTTACATAGAAATTATTAGTCACAAAGGATTTTGGAGTATTCATTTAGTTAAGCAGTAACATGTCCTGAAGGCTTTCTATGTGGTAGGAACTTTGCTGGTTATCAGAAATGGAAAAAATGAAAAGCCACAATTCTTGCCCTCAACAAGATCATACACAGGGAGGTTTACACATCTACCACCTGTGATAAATCAGCCCAATTACATGGGCACCAAATCTAAAATGATAATCACTATGTTGCCTAGTAAAGTTAGATTATTTGGTTTAAAAATTCCCTCTTAATTTTTTGGTTTTACAATGCAGTTAAGATGTATGATTAATGAGATGCATTGAAAAACAAGATGAGAGGCCGGGCGCGGTGGCTGAAGCCTGTAATCCCAGCACTTTGGGAGGCCCAGACGGGTGGATCACGAGGTCAGAAGATCGAGGCCATCCTGGCTAACAGCGTGAAAGCCCGTCTCTAATAAAAAAGAAATAAAACTAG
>NW_016810602.1:62646-92899 GCF_001698545.2 Rhinopithecus bieti
AAAAAAAAAAAAAAAAAAGAAAGAAAAACAAGATGAGTACATTACAAAAGTATTGTATATGGGGAATATCTTTGTATTTCAGCAATTTTTAATATTTACTTGAATTTTTCACTCTCCCACAAAACACCCACTACTTGGAGTCCTATTGCACAAATGTCAATCTATTGTTGGGTTTTCTTATTCCATAATAAGAAATTCATATATTTACATTAAAACACTACCTTGTTCCATCTTTATGACTTCCAATTAATGGTGCTATGCTTTAGTTCCCAGTATTACAAAGGCAGAATAAATTTTTAAATAGTACTGGAAAAAACGGTCATATGAATGAGTGAGTATATGAATCCCGAAAACTAAAGAGGTTGCCCCTTCACCACCACTTTCCTATTCCAAAAAGACTAGAATCATTGAAGGTATTTGATGTAAAAAATGAGTACCTTTGAAATAGTTCATCTCCTACATCCTCATAAGCCAACTTGATGAAATCTTACTGATTCTAAAAGCCTCCATTTAGAAACCATCACCTAACGCCCTTCCGTGGTCTCCAAAATAATCTTCCCTCTGAATATCCATTACATCTGGGTGGCACTACCCTTACGCTACTTATCTCAAACTACCTTAAATTTAGTTATTTGAGCAAAACACCTTTAACCCTTTTAGATGGAAATAGCTCCTAAGGGCAAACGACATGTCTGGATATCAGTTACACTACTTCAGTGTTGTCCTCAAACACTCATTGACTGTGTAACACTGTGCAAGGAACTTAACCTCTTTATCGTATAGTATGTGTTATAATACCTACCTCACAGGATTGCTGTGACCAATAAATGGACACATATTAAATACACAGAAATACATTCAATCCTCATCCACAGATTCCACATTTGTGAATTTGCCTACTCAATAAAATTTATGTGTAATCCAACATCAATATTCGTAGCACTCTGGCAATAATTTGTGGAAATGTGCAGAGGGGGAGAATTTTGAGTCACCTGATTTGCATCTTGTCAGCTGAAACTGAACAAAGTAATGCTCTGCTTTGTTTCTGCTCCCATACTATAAAGGAGTATTCTTTTCACAGTCTATTAAGTGCAACAATGTTCTCATTTTTGTGCTTTTTGTTGATGATGTGGCTATTTAGAATGCCCAAGTGCTGTCTAGTGTTCCTAAGCACAAGATGCCTGTGATAGGCCTTAGGGAGAAAATATGTGTGTTACAAAAGCTTCCTTCAGGCATGAGTCATACTGCTGTGGGACATGAGTCCAATATTAATGAATCAACAATATATATATTAAATAAGGTATCTTTAAATAGAAACACACATTTTAGTGATGTATTGATACATGGACAAAAATATTGTGACCGGAGGCTTATAGGAACCTAACATTGTAATTCCAGTAAGAGCTAATTTATTATTCACTGCTACTTCACAGAACAAATCTACTTCAAGTAGTGAGAAGCAACTGTACTTAGAGTACTGACAAATACATAGTAAGCTAAGGAACTATTAACTACCATCACAATTGTATTGTTAATAGCACATGGTAGGTACTTGAACATCTGTTAAAACAGTGCCTGAATAAAATAAAAATAAGGACTAGATTTTAAAAAGGAAGAAAATTTCCAAATTATTTTTATATGACAGTTATATAACATTGGCCCCAAAACTTCACAAAACTGCACAGTAGACTGCACAAATAAAACACACTAAAGAATAACAATGCAAAAACTTTAAATGAGATAATATGCAAAAGAATCCAAAACACTAAAAAAATTTAAGAGGGGTACATTCCAGAAGTTCAAAGGTTTTTAATGTTACAAATGCATTAATAAAATCCATTATATTAACGGAAGATTATATGTTTATTTTCATAACTGCTGAAAACTCAAGTGACATAAGTCAACATCATTCATAATTACCAAAATAAAAATTTTAAAGTTTACATAGAAATTAAGAGGTATTTGTTAGCCTGAATATATATAGATACAGATATAAAGATATACACATGTGTCTGTACTTGCCCAATTAGCCAGCAACTTACTTAACTGGAAATGTTAGATACTTTCTCATTAAAATAAGGAATAAGACAAGGATGTCCACTATCTCTTCTATTATTTAATATCTTTTGGTGTTATTAAACAACACAATTAGAGAAGAGAAAACATTAGAGGCCAAAATGGAAGAAAAGGAGGAAAGCAATCTTTATTTGCAAACAATATAATTTTCTATCAGGAAGACAAAACAAAACAACCAATAAAACCCTAAAATAATTCACAAGAGAATTATAAGCAATATGTAAAATAAATAAGCAGACAAATTAATGTTTTCTCCTCCAACCACCCAAAAAAACCTACTTAGTTAAAGTAATTAAGAAGACTCTATGACTATAATGAAAAGTAAAATAAAATACCTAGGCCTGTATCTAGAAAAAAAAAAAAAGCAAAAAACAAAATGTAAAATCAGAGAACAGAGGCAAAAGGATAATAAAAGAAGAAGATATACAAAAAAGAAGAAGATATACGAAAAAGGGTAAGACCAAAGTGGTGAATAAAATCCATCAAAATCTTTATCTTAAACTGGAAAGAGGATAAATTTGGGATTCACGTTTTCTCTCCAAAATGTGTATTTCCTACTCTTAACCATGGAAAAGCTTAAAACAATAAAACGGTAGTAATGAACACTCCTACCAGATTATGCTCCATTAATACTATTTTTTAATAAAAAGTTTCTTTCAAGTATGAAAAAAATGCATAAAATTTGTCTAAGATATATTATTACTGAAAGTAAAAAAATTCCCAAGGATACGTTATTACTGAAAGTAAAGAAATTATCAAAGATCCATGACTCAAAAGCCTCTTAAGCACAATGTATTAAAAAATTGTACTAACGGCCTTCCCTCCCAAACTACAGCCTTCCCTCCCAAACTATCCCAGTGTTTAGCTAAAGACTGCATCAACTGCAAGGCTTAATTAAATGGCTACTGAATTTCTTTCCACTTCTTTTTTTTCTTTTCTTTTCTTTTTTTTTTTTTTTTTTTTTTTTGAGACGGGATCTTGCTCTGCTCGCCCAGGCCTGGAGTTGCATGGCCACTGATCTCGCGCTCACTGCCCAACCTCCGCCCTTCCCAGCGTTCAAGCAATTCTCCTGCCTCAGCCTCGCTTTAGTAGCCTGGTGATTATATGCATGCCACCACACGCCTGGTAATTTTTGCCCATTTTAGTAGCATATGGGGTGTTCACCATGGTGGTCAGGGGCTAGGTCTCAAACTTGCCTGACCTCTGCTTGACAGCTTCGCCGCCTCCCAAAGTGCTGGCGATTGCCAGGTGGCAGGCCAGCCTACGCCTGCCTCTTTCTACTCTCTTTATTTTGCTTTTCCGTTTTAAGGATAAAAGTGGAGGGCGAAAAGCAAGCACTTTGGTTAACGAGCACACATCTGAAGCTAAGACCAGTGGAAGTTCACCAACTATATAACCATGGGGCAAAGTTAACTAATGCCTTCCTCAGAGGTCTCAGTACTTTATTTTAACTGACTGATTAAATTATAACTCTTATATTATATATAAATACATTATATTATATATATTAAATACGTATTTATAATATACAAATATAAAAGATGCTTTGGTATCTGTAGAATGGCTAAATCAAGCTATTTAACATATGCATTGCCTCACATACTTATCATTTCTTCTGGTAAGAACACTTAAAATCTACTGTCTTAGCAATTTTCAAATATGAAACATACTGTTATTAACTGCAGTCACCATGATTTTCAATAGTCTTTGAACTTATTCCTCCACTTTAAATAAATTTTTCTGTCTTTTAACCAACATCTCCCTAATTCCGCCCACACCCTAGCCTCTGATAATCAACACTTTACTGTTTCTACGAGGTCAACATTTTTGCACTACACATGTAATAAGTAAGATCATGAGTATTTGTCTTTCTGTGCCTTACTTATTTTCACTTAACATAATGTCCTACAGGTTGATCCATGATGTTGAGAACGACAGGATTTCCTTCTTTTGTTAAGGCTGAATGATATTTCACTGTGTATATATAACATGTTTTCTTCATCCATTCACCCATTAATGGACACTTAGATTGATTCCACATCTTGGCTATTGGAAATAATGCCACAATGAACATGGAAGTGATGGCAGTAGCAGGCCATCTGGAACGGACACTGCCATGATGCCAGCTGCAGTGTGGGAGGTAAGACTGGAGCTTGTGGACTCCACAAAGCTGCAGGAGCCAGGAAGAGGTAGAAGCCCTGCCCACTTCCAAGTTGAAGGGGCAGGAGCCCTGCCCTCCTGGGTGCAGTTGCAGCCACCCAGCCACAGCTGAAGACCCAGGCATTTCTGCACTCTCAGGGGCCTGTGAAGACACTCCTGCAGTATCGGAAGAGTCTGCTCCCGCTGCCTGGCCTCTCTCTCCCCACTCCTGGCACCCGCTCCAATTTTGGAGCAATGTTGTGGCCAAGCCTGTCACGACATAGCTGGGTATGCACAGACTTGGGGCAGTGCTGACAAGCCAGCCCCCAAGCTGCCTCAGCCCCCTCCGAACTGTGTTTTTAAGTTTTGGTCTGCATTTTAGACTAACCCTACTTGCTCCTGTGAACCAACCAGTGATTTCTGACTGCAGCTCAGAGAGACAAAAGGGACGGGTAATGTAAACATCTGGATCAATATTCCAATTTTGAGCATGTCAGCAGCCTCATGGTTTTTGAGCTGTCCTTACCCCTTTGTTTCGTTTTGATCCATGTCTTCTAATAACCCGGTTTGTCTCTTCTCACCTTTGGGCCATCAAACTTCAAATGGTCATGCAAATGGAAACTTGGCTGATGGCTCCCTTTTACTAGGGACCCTTAGATAGGGCCTCTAAGAAGATATAACTGCCATTTTCCCCATAAACAATGCTCCCTGTCAGCATGAAGCAGTTAAGAGCAGTCATTGTCCCTATCCTAATGGCAGAGACATACCTCTTCAGAAAAGGGATTGATGGCAGTGGCAGCCTGTCTGGAGCAGTGTCAATCAATCCCTGGCATCATCAATGATGCCAGATGCAGTAGGGCAGGCACAGCTGGGGCTGTGCACTCCACCGAGCTGACAAGAACCAGGAATAGGTGGAAGCCCCCAGCCCATTCCAAGCTAAAGAGGTGGGAGCCCCGCCCCCCAGGCGCAGTTGTAGCCGTGGAACCGTGGCTGCAGACCCAGGCATCTCTGTACTCTTGCGGACCCAGGAAGCCCTGCTGACCCACAAGCTTGGAAGTGACTGCTCCCGCTGCCTAGCCTCTCCCCACTCCAAGCACCTGCTCCGATTTTGGAGCAAAGTTGTGGCCAAGCTCAGGCACTGTCATGAATCAGCCAAGTGTGAACATGCTCAGGGCAGCTATGACACACCAGCCCCTTCATGCCTTGGCACCCTCCAGACTTTGGGTACCAATGAGCATGGGAGACAGGCTGACAGGGGGCTAAGGGTGGTTTGACACGGGCCTGCAGGCCACATTCAGCACAAAAAACCTGGGCACCATGGGCACCGTGGATGGCAGGTTAATGACAGCAGGAGGCAGACAGGCCTAGATGGAAAGGGGCAGGTAGCTAGTAAAACCTCATCTTCAGGTCAGACACAGCCTGAGGCCTGGGGGCCGGACTGCTAGTGCTATGGACTGGAGGGAGAACTTCTGGTGATTTTTTTGGGCCTGCCCATGGCTTTCCATGGACCAATCAGCATGTACTTCTTCCCCTCTGAAGCCCATAGAAACCCTGGACTCAGCCAAACTCAAGCAGACGACAGGACAACCTGCCTGCAGAAAAGAGCTACCCACTGTGGGTCTCCTCTCTCCTAAGAGCTGAGCAGATGATGGGACAACCTGCCTGTGGAGAGGAGCTACCCACTATGGGTCTCCTCTCTGCTGAGAGCTGAACACTTGTCGGGATGCCCTGCCTGCAGAGAGGAGTTACCCACTGTGGGTCTCCTTTAAGCTGTTCTGTCACTCATTAAAGGATCTCTTCACCTTGTTCACCCTCCACTTGTCCACATAACTCATTCTTTCTGGGCACAGGACAAGAACTCGGGACCTGCTGAATGGCACGACTGAAAGAGCAGTAACACAAACAGGGCTGAAACACGCCCCTTTCTTGCCACGTTGCAGGTGACAAGAAGCAGAGAAGAGCTGTAGCACTTCAGGGAGCCCAAACTTAAGAGCTCCCCAAGCTACAGCTGTGACACCCTCAATGGGGCTCTGCAGTTCCTGAAATCTCCAAGCTTCCAGGCACCAGTGCTTACCCCAGTGGCAGCCGTGGAAGCTGCTCGTGGTATGCCTCATTGAGCCGCAGTCTTGCACGGTGCCAGCACCTGTGCCGGCACCTAGAGGTGTCCACCACACCACAACTAGTGTGCTTGGCTGTGCACAGTGGCTGGATCACATGCTAACTCACACACCCCTCACCACTCCGTACCTGGCTCGCCCTTGACAGGTATAGGATACAGGCTGTTAGCGCAAGCAGAGTGTATAATGTCAGGCAGAGTGGGCAGAACAAGCCAAGCAGGCCCAAGTAAAATTCGGGCAAAGGCAATACCAGCCACAGAGGTTCCCGGCTAGAAAAGTGACACTCCAAGGATGCTGTGACAGAAGTACAGGTATCTCTTTGACACAGATATGATTTCCTTTGGACATACACCAAATAGTAAGTAAAACTGTTGGATGACATGATAGTTCTACTTTTAATTTTTGAGATACCTCCATACTGTTTTCGATTATGGCTGTAATACTAACTTACAACCCAACCAACAGTCTTCAAGGGTTCTCTTTTCTCCACAACCTTGCAAATACTCGTCTTCGGTCTTTGTTTTTTTTTTTTTTTTTTTTAAAGAGACGGAGTCTCATTCTGTCGCCCAGGCAGGAATGCAGTGGCGCAATCTCGGCTCACTGCAAGCTCCGCCTCCCAGGTTCATGCCATTCTCCTGCCTCGGCCTCCCAAGTAGCTGGGACTACAGGCACCTGCCACCACGCCCAGTTAATTTTTTTGTATTTTTAGTGGAGACGGGGTTTCACCGTATTAGCCAGGATGGTCTCAATCTCCTGACCTTGTGATTTGCCCGCCTCAGCCTCCCAAAGTGCTGGGATTACAGGCATGAGCCACCGCGCCCAACCAGTCTTTTTTAAAGTAGCCATTCTAACAGCTATAAGATAGTATCTCATTAGAGTTATAATCTCCTTTTTCCTGATTAGTAATGTTCATCACTTTTCATAAACCTGTTGGCCAATTATATGTCATGTTTTCAAAATGTTTATATAGGTCCTTTGCACATTTTTATATCAGATTGTTTTCTTACTTTCAGTTCCTCATATATTCTGGATATTAATCCCTTATCAAATATATGGTCTCATGTATTTCCTCCTATTCCACAGGTTTTCTCTTCATTCTGTTTCCTTTGCTGTGCAGAAGCTTTTTAGATTGATGTCATCCCATTTGTCTATTTGTACTTTTGTGGTCTGTGCTTTGGGGGTTATAACCAAAGTATGTGTGATCATACCAATGACAGAGAGCTTTTCTCCTATGATTTATTTACTACTTTTACAGTTTTAGGTCTTACATTTAAGTATTTAATCCATTTTGAGATGATTTTTATATATGATGTGAGGTGGGAGTCTAATATTCTTCTGCAAGTGAATATATAGTTTCCCCATGACCGTTTATTGATGAGACCTCCCTTCCCCCATTGTGTGATCTTGGCATTTTCATCAACAATCAATTGACCATAGATATGTGGATTTTTTTTCTGGCTTTTCCATTCTATCCTGTAGATCTGAGTGTCTGCTTTTATGCCAGCACCATGCTGATTTGATTAACACAGCTTTGTAGATTTTCAAATCAGGTACTATGAGGCCTTCAGCTTTGACCTTTTTACTCAACATTGTTCTAGCTATTTTGAAGTGTTTGTGATTTCATTAGAATTTTAGGATTTTTTTTTCTTCAATTTCTGGGGAATATGTCACTGGAGTTTTTGATGAGGTTTGCATAGAATCTGTAGATAACTTTGGGCAGTAGAGACACTTTAATAATGTTAATCCTTTCAATTCATGAACATGAGATATCTTTCCCTTTATTTTATCTTCCTAAATTTCTTACATACATGGTTTACAGTTTTCTGCTTACAGAGTTTTTACCTCTTTGGGTAAATTTATACCTAATCATTTTTGTAGCTACTGTAAATAGGATTGTGTTCTTAATTTCCTTTTGAGGTAATTTGTTGTTATTGTATAGAAATGCTACTAACAATTATATGTTGATTTTGTAATCTACAACTTTATGGAATTTATTAATCAATTCTTCCAGGTTTTTGGTGGAGCCTTTAAGCTTTTCTATATATAAGGTTATGTCATCTATATGGAAAAACAATTTAACTTCTTCCTTTCCTATTAGAATCCTTTTTATTTATTTGACTTGCCGAACTGTTCTGGTTAGTACTTTCAGTACTGTGTTGAACAAAAGTGGTAAGCGTGAGTGCCCATGTCTTGTTCCTCATCTTAGGAAAAAGGCCTTCAACTTTTCAGTGCTGTGTATAATATTCACTATGGGCTTGTGGTATATTGTCTTTACTATGTTTAGAGGTAAATCTTTGATATTCCACGGTGTATAAGTGCCAAATTTTCTTTATCCACTCTATCATTGATGGGCATTTGGGTTGATTCCAAGTCTTTGCTATTGTGAATACTGCTGCAATAAACATATGTGTGCATGTGTCTTTATAGTAGAATGATTTATAATCCTTTGGGTATATACCCAGTAATGGGATTGCTGGGTTAAGTGGTATTTCTGGTTCTAGATCCTTGAGGAATCGCCAGTGTCTTCCATAATGGTTGAACTAATTTACACTCTGATCAACAGTGTAAAAGCGATCCTATTTCTCCACATCCACTAAAGCATCTGTAGTTTTCTGACTGTTTAATGATAGCCATTTTAACTGGCATGAGATGGTATCACATTGTGGTTTTGATTTGCATTTCTCTAGTGACGAATGATGATGAGCTGATGAGCTTCTTTTCATATGTTTGTTGGCCACATAAATGTCTTCTTTTGGGAAATATCTGTTCCTATCCTTTGCTCACTTCTTGATGGGTATTTGTTGTTGTTGTTGTTGTTGTATATTTGTTTAAGTTCCTTCTAGATTCTGGATATTTGCCTTTTGTCAGATGGATGGATTGTAAAAATTTTCTCCCGTTCTGTAGGCTGCCTGTTCACTCTGATGGTAGTTACTTTTGCTGTGCAGAAATTCTTTAGTTTAATTAGATCCCATTTATCAATTTTGGTTTTTGTTGCCATTGCTTTTGGTGTTTTAGGCATGAAGTCTTTGCTCATGCCTATGTCCTCCATGGTATTGCCTAGGTTTTCTTCTAGGGTTTTTATGGTTTCAGGTCTTAGGTTTAAGTCTTTAATCTATCTTGAGTTAATTTTTGTATAAGGTGTAAGGAAGGAGTCTAGTTTCACTTTTATGCATATGGCTAGCCAGTTTTCCCAACACCACTTATTAAATAGGGAATCCTTTCCCCATTGCTTTTGTCATGTTCGCCAAAGATAAGATGGCTGTAGATGTGTGGCGATACTTGTGAGGACTCCATTCTGTCCCACTGGCCTATATATCTGTTTTTGTATCACTAACATGCCATTTTGGTCACTGTAGCCTTTGTGATACAGTTTGAATTCAGGTAGCGTGATGCCTCCAGCTTTCTTCTTTTTTGCTTAGGATTGTCTTGGCTATACAGCCTCTATTTTGGTTCCATAAGAAATTTAAAGTAGTTTTTTCTAATTCTGTGAAGAAAGTGAATGGTAGCTTGATTGGGATAGCACTGAATCTACAAATTACTTTGGGCAGTATGCTCATTTTCATGGTATTGATTCTTCCTATCCATGAGCATGGAATGTTTTTCCATTTCCTTGTGTCCTCTCTTATTTCCACTTGAGCAGTGGTTTGTAGTTCTACTTGAAGAGTTCCTTCACATCCCTTGTTATAAGTTGTATTCTTAGTATTTTATTCTCTTTATAGCAATTGTGAATGGGAGTTCACTCAAGATTTCACTCTCTGTTTCTCTATTACTGATGTATAGAAATTTGTGTGATTTTTGCACATTGATTTTGTATCCTGAGAGTTTGCTGACATTGCTTATCAGCTTAAGGAGATTTTGGGCTGAGACGAGGGGGTTTTCAAAATGCACAATCACATTATCTGCAAAGAGAGACAATCTGACGTCCTCTTTTCCTATTTGAATACCCTTTATTTCCTTCTCTTGTCTGATTGCCCTGGCCAGAACTTCCAATACTATGTTGAATAGGATGAGAGAGGGCATCCTTGTCTTGTGACAGTTTTCAAAGGGAATGCTTCCAACTTTTGCCCATGGAGGCATGGGGACCCACTTGAAGAGGCAGTCTGTCCCTTAGCAGAGCTCGAGTGCTGTGCTCGAGGATCTGCTGCTCTCTTCAGAGCTGGCAGGCAGGAACGTTTAAGTCTGCTGAAGCTGCGCCCAGAGCTGCCCCTTCCCCCAGGTACTTTGTCCCAAGGAGATGGGAGTTTTGTCTATAAGCCCCTGACTGGGACTGCTGTCAGGCAGTTCTTTATAGTAATGTGAGAATGGACTAATAGAATCTTCTATACTTAATATTCTAGATTTTGTCAAATGCCTCTTCTGCATCTATTGAGATAGCCATATTTGTGTCCTTCTTTTTGTTAATGTAGTGCATGACCTCTACTGATGTGTATGAGTTGAACCAACCTTGCATCCCAGAAATAAATCCAACTTGATCATGATAACAGATCCTTATAATGTGTTACTGATTTTAATTTGCTAGTATTTTATTGAGAATGTCTGCATCTATGTTCATCAGGAATACTGGCCTGTAATGTCTTCTTATAATGTACTTGCTTGTCTATGGTATCAGGGTAATACAGGCCTCTTAAAATGAGTTTGAAAGTTTTATCTACTCCTCAATTTTTTTGGAAGAATTTCAGAAGGACTGGTATTACTTCTTCTTTAAATGCTTGTAAAGTTCAGATGTGAAACCATCAAGTCCTGAATTTTTTCAGATAAGAGCTATTTTTTATTATTAACTTAATCTCCTTACTGGTTATTGTTATGTTAAGCTTTTCTATTTTTTCATGATTCAGTCTTGGTAGGTTGTACATTTCAGGATCTTACCCATGTCTTTTAGATTATCTAATTTGTTTGTATATACTTTTTCACAGTAGTCTCTTGTCATCTGTATTTCTGTGGTATCTCCTGTACTGCCCACTCTTTCATTTTCGATTTCATATATTTCAGTCTTGTGTCATTTTTCTTAAAGTTTGTCAACTGTTTATCTTTTGAAAAAAATCAATTGTTTTGTGCATCCTTTCTACTGTTTTACAGTCTCTATTTCATTTATTTCTGTCCTGACCTTTATTTTTTTCTTTGCTACTGTAAACTAGGGATTTATATTGTTCTTTTTTCTAGTCATTTGAGGTACAGCATTAGACTGTTTTAGTGGATTTTTCTTATTTTTGATCTGTGTGTTTATTGCTATAAACTTCTCCTAGAAATGCTTTTGTTGCATCCCGTAAGTTTTGTTATGTAGTATTTTCATCTGTCTCAAGATATTTTTAATTTCCCTTTAATTTCCCATTTCAGTTTTACTCTTGGTTGTTTAGGGTCATGTAAATTTGTGCAAATTTCTAAATGTTGCAATATTTCTTCTGTTATGAATTCTATTTTCATACCATTGTGACTGGAGATGATATCTGGAATAATTTCAATCTTCTTAAATTTGTTAAGATGTTCTGGTCTGACATATGCTCTATCCTGCAGAATTTTCCCAAAGTGCTCGAGAAAAATGTGGATTCTGCTACTGTTGGATAGAAGGCTGAAATGCTCTATGTATATTTGTTACATTTGGTCTAAGATGTAGTTAAAGTTCTATATCATTTTCTGTCTGGATGATCTGTTCATTATTTAAAGAGGAATACTAAAGTCTTTACTACTACTATATTGTAGTCCATCTCATTCTTCAGATTTATTAATATTTACTTTACATATGTAGGTACTCTGATGTTGGGTGCAGATATATTTACAATTGTTATATCTTCTTCATAAATTGATACTTTTACATTATATAATGACCTTTTCTTTGTCTCTTTTTATAATTTTTATTTAAATTCTATTTCATCTGATACAAGTACAGCTACTCCTGCTTTCCTTTGGTTTCCATCAGCATGGATTATCTATTTCCATCCTGTCATATTCAATCTGTATGTGCCCTTAAAGGTGAGAGTGATTCTCTTGTAGGCAGAACATACTTGGGTCTTGTTTTCTGATTGATTCAGTCACCCTCTATCTTATCTTTGAAAAATTTAATCTATTAGCATTCAAGGTAATTTTTTATAGGTAATGATTTACTATTGCTATTTTGTTCATTGTTTTCCAATTGTTTTGTAATTCTTTCTTCCTTTCTTGATGTCTTCCTTTACGGTTAGATGATTTTCTCTAGTGCTATGCTGTGATTCCTACTTTTTATCTTAAGTGTATCTAGCATAGATTTTTTCCTTTATAGTGACCAAGAGGTTTACATGAAACATCTTACAGTTGGACTATTTTAAGCTGATAATAACTTTGGTTTGATTGCATAAAGTAACTCCACACTGTTATTCCATCCCCCAACAATATTTTATGATGTCATGTAGTAATTTACATCCTTTTTTTTTATATACATCTTCACCTTCCCACTGTTGAGTATGATGTTAATTGTGGGCCTATCATAGACAACATAGACAACCTTTATTGTGTTCAGGTACATTCCTCTATACCTAACTTGCTGAGGGTTTTTATCATAAAAAATGTTAAAGTTTCTCTAATGCTTTTTCTGCATTTATTGAGATAATCACATGGTTTTTGTAATTTCTTCTATTAATGTATGACATTTATCAACTTGTAAATGTTGAACCACAGACATAAATGCATCCTAGGAATAAATCCTGCTTGATCATGGTGTATGATGTTTTTCACATACTGGTTTGCTAGTATTTTGTTGACAATTTCTGCATCTGTCTTCATCAACAATATTGGCCTGCTTTTTTTGTTTTTTTTTTTTTTTTTTCTTGTAATGTCTTTAACTTTGGTATCATGGTAATAATGGCCTCTTAAAATGAGTTTGGACATTTTCTCTCATAAATTTTCAATTTTTTGAGACAGCTTGAAAAACACTGGTGTTTATTCTTTAAATATTTGATAGAATTCACTTGTAAAGGCATCAGGTCCTGGGTTGCTTTTTGGGTGGTTTATGATTGTTGATTCAACCTCCTTACTTATTATTAGTTTATACAGATTTTCAACTTCTTCATGACTCAGTCTTGGTAAGATGTATGTTTCCAGGAATTTAGGTTATCTAATTTGTTGGCATATTATTGCTCTAGTTGTCTCTTATGATCCTTCATATTCCAGTGATATAAGATGTAATGTCTCCTCTTTCATTTCTGATTTTATTTCTTTAACTCTTCACTATTTTTTCAGTCTAGACAAAGGTTTGTCAATTTTATTTTTTTAAAAAAACAACTCTTAGTTTTGTTGATCTCTTCTATTGGTTTTATAATTTCTATTTCATTTATTTCTGCTCTGATTTTTAATATTTCATCCATTCAACTAACTTTGCGCTTACTCTGTTATTTTTCTAGTTCCTTGAAGTGTAACACTAGATGGTTTGAGATTTTTCTTGTTTTATGTGTAGGCATCTACCGCTATAAACTTCTCTCTTATGGTTTGCTGCATCCGATACAAAATAATATGTTCAGTGTCCACTTTCATTAGTCTCAAGGTATTGTTTTATTGTCCTTTTAATTTCTTCTTTGACCCACTGATTATTGAGAAGCATGTTTAATTTCTATATATTTGTAATTTTTTTGAAATTCTTTCTATTAATGATTTCTAATTTCATACCATTGTGGTTAAAAAAGATACTTGATATCATTTAAATACTCTTAAATGTATTACGATTTGTTTTCTAGACCAACATATGGTATACCCTGGAGAAAGTTTAGCATATGCTTAAGAAGGATGTGTGTTCCAGTGTTGCTGGATGAACTATTCTGATATATATTTGTTAGGTACAGTTGCTTTACTGTGATTGAAGTCCACACATCAAATTATATATCAAGTTCCATATTAATTTTCTAAGTGGATGATCTATATATTGATAAGTGTGAAATATTGAAGTCCTATACTATTATTGTCTTGTAGTCTTGTCTCTCCCTTCAGATCTATTAATATTTGCTTTATGTATTTAGGTGTTCTGATATTGGGTGCATATCTGTTTACAATTGTTGTATCTTCTTGATTAACTGACACTTTTATCATTATATAATCTTCTGTGCCTCTTTTCACAATTTCTTATTTAATGTCTATTTCATCTAAGTATAGCAACCGCTGTTCTCTTTTGGTTTCCATTTTCATAGACTATCTTTTCCCATTTCTTCACTTTCAGTCTATTTGTGTCCTTAAAGATGAAATGAGTCTCTTATTAACAGCATATAGATTGGACTTTTTTTTAATCCTTTCAGCCGCTCTGTGTCTTTTGATGGGAGAATTTAATCCACTGACATTTAAACTACTTGTTTGATAGATAAAGACATACTACTGCCATTTCGTTCATTGTTTTCTGGTAGCTTTGCAGATTCTTTGTTCCTTTCTTCCACTCTACCTGTCTTCCTTTGTAATTTAATGATTCTCTGTTGTGGTATGCTTTGATTTCTTACTTATCTCCTATGTATCTATTATAGCTCTTTCATTTGTGGTTACCACGAGGCTTACATAAAACATATTACGGCTGTAACAGGCTATTTTTAGGCTGATAACTTCAATAACATATAAAAACTCTACAATTTTATTACCCACCAATATATTATTATTGAGGTCAAAATTTACATATTGTATATCACTTAATTATTATACCTATTTTAACAGCTTTATATTTAAACTTCTTACTAAAGATAAATTGATTTACACACCATCATTATAGAATTACATACAGCATTCTGAATCTGACTACATACTTACTTTCACCAGTGAATTTTATACATTTATATGTTTTCATATTACCAAGTACCATCCTTTTCTTTCAGCTTAAAGAATTTCCTTTTGCATTTCTTATACGGCAAGTCTAGTAAACTTCCTCAGTTCTTATTAGTCTGGGAAAGTCTTTATCTCTCCTTCATTTCTGAGGGACAACTTTATGGTTCCTAGTTTGTTTTTTTTCCTTTGAGCAAGACATTTTTGTTTGCTTTTTTTTCCCACTCTATCCTGACCTACAAGGTTTCTGCTGAGAAATCTAATGATAGCCATATTGGAAAGAGTTCTCTCTTACGAGATTTGCTTCTTTTCTCTTGCTGCTTTCAGGATCCTCTCTTTGTCTTAACACTTCTGAGAGTTTTACTATGTCTTACTGTAGCATTGTTTCAACTGAGCATAACTGGAGACCTTTGAGTTTCCTATGTGTGGATTATCTATATCTGTACCTAGTTTATGAAAGTTTTCAGTCCTTATTTATTTAAATACATTCACTACTTCTTTCTCTCTGTGTGTTCCTTCTGGAACTCCTATAATGCAAAGATTGGTTTGCTTCATTGCCCCATAATTCTCACAGACTTTCTCACTCTTTTTCATTCTTTTTTCGTTTTGTTCCTCTGACTGGGTAATTTCTAATAACCAGTCTGTGAGCTTACTGATCCTTTCTTCTGCTTGATCAAATCTTATGTTGAAGCTCTCTATAGAAATCTTCAGTTCAGTCATATCTATAAATTTTGTTTAAAATTGAGTTGATTAAAATGGCTAACATTGGAGAGCTGGTATGCAATTTAAGATCTTCCAAAACTAATCATATATCAAATGCAATGTCTTACCAATATTTACATTTACTACTTTCAGTCCTCTGTCTAAATTAGGATTCTTGTCCAAGTGTCTTGGTTCCAGATATGATACTGGGAAACAGAAGAGTACAGAGAGATTGTATATAACCTTGACTGGGTCAGACATTAAAGGCCATATGGTGAAATATAGTCACAATTCTGTCCATAGTGAAATCTCATTCATCCTCTCCTCATGCAAAATTCCTTTAGTTCTTTCTTTGCTTTATTTATTAATCAAATTGAAAAATCAGTCTCTAAAACACAACTTTAGAAGGGATCTGTCAAAACAGTAAAGATCAGGATTCCTAAAATTCTGACAGCGGATTGCGTATGTATTCATTTTACTTTAATGTATGTGTACAGATATCACCGAGACTTTGGTTGACAAACCTTGCCATAATTTAATAATATCTTCAATTACTTGAAGAAGGAATAATTGTAACATAGCACATTCCAGGGATTTCAGCTTCCCTGTAGAGATTTACCTAGGAACCTACATAATATATGTAAATAACTGAAAATTAAGAGGCACTGGTGTGGTACAAAGCACACAGAAACTATTGAATGAATCGAATTTCTTACGGTTCTGCTAGCTATCGCGACCTGATCCCAAGACCCTCAGATTCTCTAAGTTTTAGTGTCCTCACCCTGAAAGCAGGACTGTATGAGTGTTTTTAAGAATCATCAACTTTGTACAGTTCCTTCCACCTTTAAAATGTTGTGATAATCTACCCTATTTTAAGTCCCATGCCACTTTTAAGTGTGGTCTATAGACTAGTAACAGCAGCATCTGGGAGTTAGTCAGAAATGCAGACTCTCAGGTCCCACCTTTAGACCTACTAAATCAGAATCATCAGTCAACAAGATTCCTAGGCAATTAAACTGAAATGAAAATTAGAGATGTGCTGCTACAGACTATTTTTTTCAGTTATGACGTCAATGTCCAATTGCTTATCAAAAGGAAAGTGTATTAAATGACACAGACATTGATTTAAGAAAAGGAAAACATGGCAATTCAAGACCCTTAAATATCAGAATAATAGAAGAACAAATTGAATAATGTTATTTCAAATTATGAATTATTTAAATGGTTGGAATTCATTCTAAAGAAAAAGAGGATTTTAAAACAGTTCATCTCTTTCAGTAATTAAATATAGAAGATAGTATTCATTAAAAATATACTACTCTTAGTTATAATAGTCTTAATTACATAAATACATTATTCTGCTGGCAGCACTAAGGGATTGACGTGAAGGTATTTTCTTCCTATTATTTCCACCAAAATTTCCTATCCCACCAAATTCCCCAAATAAACTTAGATTGTACATAGAAAATATGCTTGCCATAAATTTTTAAGATAAGTTTTTAGCCTCCTACTCTTCTAAGCAGATTGCAATCCTGAAGCTCCTCTTATTATAGATATTATTGGCATTATTATACACATTTCCAAATTAAAAAAAAAAAAATGGTGCAGAGAGGGTTAGTAAATTGATGAAGACCTTTCAACTAATAAGTGGCTCAGACATGATTAATATCGGGCTGACTCCGAGTCCCTTTCTCCTTCCATTATGCCATACTGCTTCCCTCTTGAAAACAAAATCCAGATTTATTTTAAAGAGCTAAAAGAGCTAAACATTTGTGCTATAAAAGAATTACACTTCCTTTAAAAAGTGCCACAAGACCAGTACTACGCCAGCCCCTGTGGCCCCAGCCTCCATGCTAGCCACCACAGATGCAGAATCCACGTCCATGCCCATGGAATCAGACTCCAAACTGCCCCATACAACCCAAGGCACCAGGCCAGCATTCACAGCTCCAGGCTCCAAACTGGCCCCTGCAGCCCCAGGCTCCAGGATAACCCCAGCACCAGGTAGCATCCAGCAGACCCACCATCTAGGCCTGGTAGTAGATCCCAGTGCTGGGACTACTCCAACAAGCCAAGGCTCCAAGACCACGCATGTGGACCCATGCTTCAGTCTGTCTCCCACAGATCAAAATCCCAGACCCACTCCTCCAGATTAAAGTTCCAGGCCTGCCCCAGTGTCCTGCCAGTTCCCATGGATTCAGACTCTAGACCCATCCCAGGGATGCAGCCTGTAGGACCACCCCAGTAGATCGCAGACACCCAGACACCAGGCCTACCCCAGTAGATCCCAGTGACAGGTCAGCCCCCATAGACACAGGTTCCATGCCCCTATAAATTCAGTTAGTAGGCCCATTTGACTGGACTCTGATGCCAAGCCAGCCCCCATGCACCCAGGTTCCAGGCCTGCCCCAAGCAGACATAACCTGGTTAAGTCTGGGCACCCGGCAGGCTCCTATGAGCTCAGGCACCAGGCCTGACAAACTGCTGACATGGGCACTAAGACAGCCTGCCCAAGAATTCTAGTAGCAAGCCCACCCAGAAACACCAGACAGGTTGATTGGTAAAGAGCTTCTTCTGTCAAAGCTAGTCTGTAAAAACTGGCAAAATAACATACTACTGAATGACTCTAAAGAAATTTATATTTACAAACCACCTGACAATTCAAAATAATTGAGACACATTAAAAATAAATTCTCAAATGGCAAAGACAAAAGAAAGTTTTACGCTGCAAGAAAAAAAATGCCTACCACATACAAGGGGAAACATTTTAAGACCATCAGTGGATTTCTCAGCAGAAACCTCACAGGCTAGGAGAGCATGGGAGAATATTCAAAATGCTGAAAGGGAGAGAAAACAAACAAAAAAAAAATCTGTCAACCAAGAATACTATACTCAGCAAGGCTGTCCTTCAGAAATAAAGGAGAGCTAAAGACCTTCTCAGACAAACAAAAGCTTTGAGAGTTTATAATTACCAGACTCACTGTATTAGTCAAGGTTCTCTACAGAGACAGAATCAATAGGATATACATAGATAGATATAAATATAGATATATGAGAGGAGATTTATTAAGGCAATTGGCTCATGTAATTACGGAGGCTGAAAAATCCTACAACAGGTCATCTGCAAGCTACAGACTCTGTATGCCAGTAACACGGCTGACTCCTAAGTCCAACAGCCTGCAAACCTAGGACGGGGAGAGGTGTAACTCTTGAAGTACAAAGGTCAGAGAGCCTGGAGTACTAATGTTCAAGAACAGGAGAGTATATCCCAGATCCAGGACAGAGACAGAGACCAACTTGTCTTTCTCTTATTTTTGTTCTCTACCAGCCCATGGCCGATAGGATGATGCCTGCCCACACTGACGGCAGACCTTGCCCACTTAGTCCACTGAGACTCACAAACAAATCTCCTCTAGAACATCCTCAGAACATCCTCATGGATATGCCCCAAAGCAATGCTTTACCAATTCCCTATGTGTTCCTCATCCAGTCAATAAGACACCTAAAATTATCCACCATACCTACCTTACAAGAAATGCTAAAGAGAAATCTAGTTGAAAGTAAAGGATGCTATCTAGCAACATGTAAACATATGAAAGTATAAAACTCACTGTAAGCTAAGAATATACTCAAATAGAGAACACTCTAATACTATAATGGTGGTACATAAATCACTTTTAACTACAGTATGAAAGTTATAAGAAAAGCATTAACCATAGATACAATAATTTGTAAATGGATACACAATATATAAAAGATGTAAATTGTGACATTAATAACAGAAAATGTGGGAGGCAAGAGAAGTTAGCATATAGTTTTAGTAAAAGATTAAAGTTAAATCAATTATCAGCTTAAAATAATCTGTTAGAGTGACAAGATGTTTTATGTAGGCCTCATAGTAACCACAAAGAAAAACGCTGTAGTAATACAAGAGAATAAAGAGAAAGGAACCAAAGCATACTACTACAGAAAATAATCAAATCAAAAGAAAGCCAATCAGAATATAAGAAACAAAGAATCTACAAACTATCAGAAAATGCAAAATTAGTAGTAGCATATCTTTACCTATCAATACATACCTTGATTGTAAATGGACTGATTCCTGAATCAAAAGACAGAGTGGCTGATTGGATATTAAAAAAAAAAAAATTAAAAACAAGACTCAACTATATGCTGCCTAAAAGGGATTCATTTCACCTGTAAGGACACAAATAGGCTGAATGTGAAAGGATAGAAAAAGGTACCCCAGGGAAATGGAAACCAAAAGAGGGCAGGAGTAGCTGTATTCATAACAAATTAGACTTTAAGTCACAAGAGATTAAAAAGAAAAAAAAGGCATTATATAGTGCATGGTGGCTCATGCCTGCAATCCCAGCACTTTGGGAGAGTGAGGCAGGTGGATAATGAGGTCAAGAGATTGAGACCATCCTGGCCAACATGGTGAAACCCCATCTCTCCTAAAAATACAAAATTAGCCAGGTGTGGGGGCAGGCGCCTATAATCCCAGCTACTCAGGAGGCTGAGGCAGGAGAATCGCTTGAACCCAAGAGGCAGAGGTTGCAGTGAGCTGAGATCGCACCACTGCAGTCCAGCCTGGGCAACAGAGCAAGACTTCATCTCAGAAAAAAAAAAAAAAAGAAAGAAAAAAGAAAAAAAAGGTCATTATATAATTAGAAAGTGGTCAGTTCATCAAGAAAATACAACAATTGTAAGTTTATATGCACCCAACATCAGACCACCTAAATATGTAAACAAATACTACCAGAACTGATGGAGAACTAGACAGCAAAACTATAACGACAGAAAACATCAATATCCCAGCTTCAGCAATAAAGAGAATATCCAGTAAGAAAATGAATAATGAAACAACAGAATCAAACAGCACTATGGACCAAATGGACCTCACAGATATACACAGCATATTCCTTCCAACAGCAGCAGTATCCACATTCAAGTGCATACCAAACATTCCATAATAGATCATATGTTAGCCCACAAAATAAGTTTCAATAAATTTAAGAAGATCCAAACGGTATAACTTATTATTTCCAACCACAATGGTACGAAATGTGGTAGGAAACCACAACTATGTGGAAATTAAGCAACAGGTTATTCAATAACCAGTGTGTCAAAGAAGGCAAAGGGAAAATAAAACAATGCGTTATAAAAGGATGCACCACAACACAATACAGACCATATATGAAAAGTCCACAGCTAACATCATACACAACAGTAGAAAGTTGAAAATTTTTCTTCTACGATCAGGAACTAGACAAGCATACCCACTCTCATGACTTCTATTCAATGTAGTTAATGGAAGTCTTTGTTAGAGAAATTAGGCAAAAAAAGAAATAAAAACATCAAAATTGGAAAGGAAGAAGTTATACTGTCTTTGTTTGCTGATAGCATCATATGTATAGAAAATCCTAGACTCCACAAAAAAAAAAAAAAAAAAAAACAAGAACTGTCAAAACTAACCAAAG
The DNA here is from genome assembly GCF_001698545.2 of Rhinopithecus bieti. Taxonomy (NCBI): domain Eukaryota; kingdom Metazoa; phylum Chordata; class Mammalia; order Primates; family Cercopithecidae; genus Rhinopithecus; species Rhinopithecus bieti. The sequence continues at coordinate 83,924 of NW_016810602.1, forward strand.
AATTCAGTAAAGTTTTAAGATCCAAAACCACGTACAAATATCAGTAGCATTTCTATATACTAACAAAATATCTGAAAAAAATCAAAAACCAATACCATTTACCATAGCTACAAACACAGACGTATACACACACACACACACACACACACACACACACACACACACACAGAGAGAGAGAGAGGAATAAATTTAACCAAGGAATTGAAAAATCTGCACACTGACAAGTATGAAACATGCACACACAAAAATTTAAGACACAGAAACACTGAAATATACCCAGAATTGTAAAACTTTTGGTAAAATGCCCATACTACCCAAAGTGATCTACAAATTCATGTAACCACTGTCGAAATTCCAATGCCATTTTTCACAGATTTAGAAAAATCCTAAAATTCAAATGGAACGACAAAAGACCTTAAATAGGAAAACAATCTTGAGCAAAAAGCACAAAGCTAGATGCATCATATTGCCTGATTTCAAAATCTCCTACAAGGCTACAGTAATCAAAACAGCATGGTACTGGCACAAAAACAGGCACACAGACCAGTAGAACAGAATAGAGACCAGAAATAAGTCAACCAATTTTTGACAAAGATGTCAAGAATGCACAATGGAGAAAGAACAGTCCCTTCAACAAATGATATTGGGAAAACTGGATATCCACATGCAGTAGAATAAATGTGAACTTTTACCTCACATCATATACAAATCAACTCAAAATGGCTTAAGGACTCAAATATACAACCTGAAACTGTGAAACCACTGGAAGAAATCTTACAGGAAAAGCTTATTGGCATTGGTCCAGGGAATGGTATTTTGTTTGTTTTTTGTTTTGTTTTGAGACCGAGTCTTGCTCTGTCGCCCAGACTAAAATGCAGTAGCGTGATCTTGGCTCACTGTAACCTCCAACTCCCAGGTTCAAGCGATTCTCCTGCCTCAGCCTCCCAAGTAGCTGAAATTAGAGGAGCCTGCCACCACGCCTGGCTAATTTTTCTATTTTTAGTAGAGACGGGGTTTCACCATGTTGACCAGGCTGGTCTCAAACTCTTGACTTCAAGTGATCCACCTAACTCAGCCTCCCAAAATAAGGAATGGTATTTTGAATATGACCCCAAAAGCACAGGAAACAAAAGCAAAAATAGACAAATGGGATTCTAGCAAACTACAAGTTTTTTGCCCAGCAAAGTACAATATCAACAGAGTGAAGAGAGAGCCTACATAATGAGAGAAAATATTTGCAAACTATATGATAATGGCTTGGCTCTGTGTCCCCACCCAAATCTCATTTTGAATTGTAATTCCCCATGTGTCAAGGGAGGGATCTGATAGGAGGTGACTGGATCATGAGGGCAGTTCCCCTATGCTGTTCTCATGATAGTGAGTGAGTTCTCATAAGGCCTGTTAGTTTTCTAAGGGGCTCTTCCCACTTCGCTTTCTCTTCTCTCTCCTGCCACCAAGTGAAGAAGGTCCTTGCTTCCCCTTTACCTTATGCCATGATTGTAAGTTTCCTGAGGCCTCCCTAGCCATGTGAAACTGTGAGGCAATTAAACCTCTTTCCTTTACAAATTACCTAGTCTTGGGTATTTCTTTATAGCAGTGTGAAAACAGACTAATATACCATACATTTGATAAGAGCTTAATACCCAGAATATATAAGGAACTCAAACTACTAAATAGCAAGAAAACAACCAGGTTAAAAAGCAGGCTAAAGACCTGAAAAAGACATTTCTCAAAAAAGGACATAGAAATGGCCAACAGGTATATGAAAAAATGCTCAACATCACTAATCATCAGGCAAATGCAAATTATAACCACAATAAGATATCACCTCACACCTGTTAGAATGGCTTTTATCAAAAAGATGAAAAATAAGTGTAAATGAGGAGGAGAAGAAAATGAAATCCTTTCACACTGTTGGTGGGAATGTAAATTACTACAGCCATAATGGAAAACAGTAAGGGGTTCCTCAAAAAATTAAAATAAAACAACCCTTCGAGTCAATATCCCACTTCAGGGTATATATCAAAAGTATATGAAATAGGGCCAGGCGCAGTGGCTCACGCCTGTAATCTCAGCAATTTGGGATACCGAGGCAGGTGGATCACCTGAGATCAGGAGCTCAAGACCAGCCTGGCCAACATAGTGAAACCCTATCTCTACCAAAAATACAAAAAATTAGCTGGACATGGTGGCAGGCGCCTGTAATCCCAGCTACTTGGGAGGCTGAAGCATGATAATCACTTGAACCCAGGAGGTGGAGGTTGCAGTGAGCGGAGATTGCACCACTGCACTCCAGCCTGGGCAACAAGAGCAAAGCAAAACTCTATCTCAAAAAAAAAAAAAGTATATGAAATCAGTATGTCAAACAGATATCTGCATTCCCATGCTTTATTTCAGCATTATTCACAATAGCCAAGATATGGAATCAACCTAATTGTCCATCAATGGGTGAATGGATAAAGAAAATGTGGTATATACATATACACTGGAAGACTATTCAACCTTAAAAAAAAAAAAGAAAGACATCTTGTCTTTCACAACATAGTACCCTCAAGGTTCATCCATGTTGCCAAATGAAATAATACAAGCACAAAAAACAACCGAATACCATATGATTTCACTCATGGGGAATCTAAAAAAGTGAAACTCAAATAAGCAGAGAATACAATAGTGGTTCTCAAGGGCTAGGAATGGAGGATGACATTGAGGAGATGTTGGTCATCAGATATAAAATTTCTGCTAAAAGGAAGAATAAACCCAAGGATCAATTATATATCATGGTGACTATAGTTAACAACAATATACTGTACACTTCAAATTGCTAACTGATTTTTTTAACTGTTTTCACAAACAAATAAATAAGTATATGAGGTAATGCATATATTATTGAGCTCCATTTAGGACGTTCTACTATCTTATATGTAACAAAACATGTCATATACCATAAATATACACTATTTTGTCAAATAAAAATTTAATATTTTTTTTTTTGAGATGGAGTCTTGATCTGTCACCTAGGCTGGTGTGTGATGGCATGATCTTGGCTCACTGCAACCTCCGCCTCCTGGGTTCAAGCGATTCTCCTGCCTCAGTCTCCTGAGTAGCTAGGATTACAGGGGCCTACCACCACACCCAGCTGATTTTTATATATTTAGTAGAGATGGGGTTTCACCACGTTGGCCAGGCTGGTCTCAAACTCCTGACCTCAAGTGATTCACCCTCCTCAGCCTCCCAAAGTGCTGGGATTACAGGCGTGAGCCACTGCCCCTGCCCTAATTTTTTAAGAAAGCACAAAAGTATGTGTGTTAAAGAGGAAGGGTATCTGTTAACAAACAGGAAAAGTTGCTGAACTACAAAAAAATAATATTAACTATATTTTCATTCAGTTTCACAATTATAGTGACAGTTTTACCTTTCAGTTGTATATAGTCCAGTCCCTAGAACACTAACAGATTTATGGTTGCATGGAAAACAGATTTGGTAACTTCTTAAGGGAGAATAGTTCTTTCATCAGTGAAGGTCTGTAACTATAAACGGAGGTATTTAAACACAGGCAATGTCTCAGTAGTAATAAACTAAGAACAACAAATATAAAAATATATACTATTTCATGTACTGAATATGATTTAAATTTAGTTACAGTATATAATACAATACATTTTACTCAAGTTTACTCATTCTTGGAAATATATCTTTTCTATAACATCTTTTCAGGGGAAAATCTAGTCATACCTTTATAAACATGCTTATGAACTTAAGAAATGATGAAGTGTCAAAATAACTTTCATAATTATCCCACTGAGTTGAAAAATATAAAAATTCAATATATTATTTATTATTTTATCTATTTAAAATGCTCTGACCTAGGAAGCAGAAATATGCTTGAGGAATGGGGAATATAAAAAGTAGGAAAACATGGGATTACGATGCATAAAGTGAGAAATACTATAAGTAGTTCAAGTAGGCTTTTGATAGAATTCAATCTGTTTAATGTACTAGAAAGAGAATGTATTTAAAGTTCAATTGCTATTTCCAACCAAGGAAATTTTTAGAATCAAGACACCTGCTTACTCATACTTTTCATTAAAATTTCTTTTGAGACTGAATAAAGCAGCAATCAAATTTAAAATAAAATAAAACAAAATAAGTGAATAATCATATATTTTCTCCTCTTTTTTCCTCTGGAAATATAGATGGTATATCATGCTGATGACTCAGTAGATGGCACTGTTACCATTAAATCAAAATAGATCTAATAATCTGGCCTAAAATGCCATAACAGGAAACAAGGCACACAGGCCTAACCAAGAACACTAATGTGTTTTACCAAAATATAAAACAATATTCTGAACATTTGTATTAATGTTCTAAACCAATCAAATATCAAATATGGTGAACGATTATTTACAGAACATTTATCTCTTTCCTACTGTAGCTTCATTAGCATTCTACAAATTTTCTTTTGGAAAATTAATGATCTAATAACACCACTAATGAAAAATAAATGGGTTATTCTTATCTAATTAAAATGTGAAATAACAGTACTTCCTATTTTTTAACAGTGCCTTATTAAAAATTGAATATTTGAGAATGTTTTCAAAATACTAGGCTGACATCAACCAGTTTTGAATGTGCACTTATAAATATTTTCTTCTTAACTATCACTCATCACACTCTTCATTTACTGACTGGAATAGTTACCCACCTTTCTACGAGTTAGGTACAGTAACTTAAGCTCCTTAATGGCAGGGAATACATCTTATACATTCATTCTTTATAGATCTTGCAGCACTTGGTACATGAGTATACCCATAATATACTCAAAAAACACATAGTTAACAAAGGTACAAAATAAAGTTAATCACTAAACATAATATTCTACGACAAAATGTGTTAAACAATTATTTACTGAGTGGAGCATATATCAGTAAACAAAAGCAACAAAAGTAATACCAATAAAACCTACAATCCAGACTGGTAATTTAACCTGTAGATTTTATATATGAGTGCTGAAGTTATGAGATTATCATTCCCAAAGGAAATAATTCACAAATAAATCAGGTTGCATTACTGGCCATAAGAGATCCAAGTGGCTATTTTCTTTTTCTTTTTTTTTTCCACACCAGACCTTCATTTTATTTATTAGATTCAATTTTTCCTTTGCTAGACACTTATACCACTAATGCTGCTATTCAGATCTGTATTTTTTATTCATTCACTCAAAGGATTTACTGGGAACCCACAATGTACTCTATGGCTTTACAATCCTAGATCCAAACAAATCCCTAGGGAGTTTTAAAAAGAATCATGACAATCCTAGATCTATCATTTTCTTGTTCCACATCTGGACAGAATGGTCAGACCCCTGGAAGACTTCAGATGAAAGTAATTCAGTATTAAATAGTCTTATCTACTTGTAGGGCCTAGCATTAGAGCTACGCTGCCAAAACTACGCCACCATCCAAGGTCCCCTATGCTGCTAAAAAGACCTAAGACTGATAATACCTCTAGGTTCTATTGTTGCTCTGGAGTCTCCACTTTCTCCAACCCTATATGCTCAAAATTCTAGGGATGGATTTGGCTCTGGTACCTGCTTCTGTTTTCTTACTCATCCTTTATCTGGGGGCTGGAAGCCATCCATGCCCCAAAAATATGTTAAATGACAGAACTCTGCTCCAAGATGATAATTCCTTCTCTTCATGAATTTCCTGGTACTCCCTGCCTACCTGAGTGGTATTAGTTCCGTTTTAAAACGTAGTGCCAACAACACTGTTTTAAAGACAACCTAACCTACCATTTCTTTTGGTTACTCTCTTACATTTTCAGCTTAATTTCCACAGTCAGCATCTACAACCAAATCTGTACTCCAAAGTTCCAAAGAACTCTAAAGAAGCTAACTCTCTGATAAGTCCCAAGCTCCATAATAAATGTCAACAGCCTTGGGTTGGCAAGAGAAACCTAGTCATTTGCCCCAAACTGTGATGTTCTCTGCTCTATTCTGCAAAATATTTAGGTGTATATAAACACTCTTAAGTCACTAAAATGCAAAACAACTCCAGTTCAGAAAACAAACCAACAAACAAAAATTAAGTAATTACCTCCCAGTGGTAGGTATAATTAAAGAACAGATGAAGAAGATAAAATTCTGTCCCTGAAGGAGCCTCAAGTCTAGTGGGGTTAAAACACTTACAGTAAGTCAATATGGTATAGAGAAAGCATACAACTCAGACTACAAAAAATGTAGACAATAAGAAAGTATTTACCAACTGCCTTTGTGTTAGAGACCCTGTCAATACAATTCCTTAGTATTTTACTCCTTCATAAAACAGCACAGCTGCCCCCTCATGTCAGCTGCAAAATTAAAAAAAAAAAAAAAAAAAAAAAACTCAGAGCCTAGAATTTATGTTTCTTGTAAGCCTATTTGATTAAATGGAAACATCTCTTCAATTAGGGCTGTTAAACACCTGAATGGATTACAGCAAAATGGTGGCATTTCTTCCTTTAGGCTTTTTTTAAGTAGGCTATAGATACTCACACATCAAAGATGCTTTAAGTTTAAGGTTCTCCAAGGCAATAAGATGAATTAACTAAATTCCTAGTAATATAAAAGGTAATAGTAGGGGGATGGAAGGAGACTTTTTGAAAAATGACATGAAATGATGAGTTCAGTAAGTGCTAAAATTATTACCACTCTTGATGAAGGTAAGAAGAATCTTTAAGATTGATAAACTGATAGTATAAGAAAGAAACAGAAGATCTTAAAATGAATAGATAGAAAGCAAAAAAAAAACAAGAAAGAATTTTCTTTTACTTTTGGTTTTGCTCTTATATTGCTTCTTTTCCTAAAAGTCTTAAAAGGATTTTTCAAATCTGAAACTCTGTCTCTGGTACATACTTACCTATTTTAAATATCAGATTATTTATGTTCAGTGTGGTGAAATGACAAAGATAAAATTAAAATTGCAAAAAGTAAGTTAGTATCTGTTAGTGCACACATGTATCACATGATGTCTTTTGCTACTGTTATCTTGATTTTTAAAAATTGGAACCGAGAATAATAATCATTAACACTTTATAATATAATCCTTTTACATTGATTATTTTAGTCCTAACAATCACATGTGGTCAATAAATTTGTAATCAAATTATATATAAAGGCCAGGCACGGTGGCTTACACCCGTAATTCCAGTACTTTAAGAGGCCAAGGCAGGAAGATCACTTGAGCCCAAGAGTTCAAGATCAGCTTGGGCAACAAAGCGAGACCCTGTCTCTACAAAAAAATTATAAAATTAGCTGGGTGTAGTGGTGCATGTCTGTAATCCTGGCTACTCGGGAGGCTGTGATGAGAGAATCACCTGAGCCTAGGAGGTCGAAGCTGCCATAAACTGTGATCCAGCCATACACTGCAGCCTGGGCGACAGAGTCAGACACTGCCTCAACACACACACACACACACACACACACACACACACACACACACGGAAGATGGGGAGAATTCTGAGCAAGCTCCTCGCTGCTGGCTAAAGGAGACTAGTAGTCACTGTTGAAAAGCCACTCAGAACCATCTAGCCTACTTCTCCTACAAAACAAAATCCTTAACTTGCAAACCTGTATCTGAGGGCACTGGTGAAATCTCATTGAAACTAGGTGAGAAATGCTGCCAAGACCCCTCTGGCCTATGTCCTCTAAGCAACAAAATCCTTTATTTTTAAGGGGAAGTGCATCAGTATCATAGCTTGGTGGAAACTCACTGAACCTAAGAGAAAAAAACACGGGGAAAGAGGTAACTCTGCTTCTCAGGGAGGAACACAAATACATGCTAGTCCCAGCATCACAACTGGAAGAAGGACAAGAACACTAGTAAAGGCCATATTCCCAAGATCCAGGTTCATAGTGGCTACCTAAAATTGAGGCTTAATGATAATATTATTTGATAGTAGAGTGTGTACAACACACTGAAATATGCACGCACACTTTTATGCATACCATTAAACACGTGAACACATGCATGCGCACACACACACAAGTACAAAATCTTACTATCCCTACCTCACAGTGACCTGGAACCACTGATATTTTTGTAGGAAATGGAAAAGAAAGGAGGCAGAAATGATAAATCTCTATTTGCTACTGTAAAGGTAAACTGAGGCTGAAGCCGAACCAGGAACGAAGACACAAGGCAAATGGCAGAATAGCCTTTTATTAGGGCTTGCGGGTGAGGTTCCTCGATCCAAAGGCGTGGGCCGAGGAAGTCGCGCTGAGGAGGGTAGGGGCTTCTAATAGCCTGAGAGGTGGGAAGCCGGTTGTGCAAACAGGGCCTGGGGGGTCTTGAAACTACTAGGGCAGGAGTTGAGTAAGGGTCACGGGGAAGGGGTCTTTGGAAACTGTTAACCGAAACTGCTGTTTACAAACTTGTGGAATGCAGGTGAGCTGCAGGTCATGGGGGAGTGTGGCTGCCCAGCTGGAACCTCTGATGTATGTAAGTCTGAGGGTGTGTACAAGGGTGAAGGGAGTCTTTAACAAAAGGCCTGCTATGCCGGGTAACACCGCCATGTTGGGTCTAGATTCCTGCCTAACAGCTACATATTATCAAAATGTTGGATTTGTGTTCAAAGGGAACCATCCTAAGCAAAAGACTATACTTTAAATACCTTCTACTCCTTGCTTTCAATCACTGGCTAGTTTTAGGATTTAGGAAAGTCTCAGGCCCTACTTAAATACAAGGGATGACTATATTAGCATTACCCAAGACATATTTTTTAAAACAAGTTTTAGTCCTCCTAAGTAAACACAGAAAAGTAAAAGATAATAGATTGAGTTTTTGTATAAAGCTAAATTTATTGTATAAAATTTTTATTCAGTGACTTTGTCTTTCCAACTTTTTTGATATTCAAATGTTCCTTTATAATATCATGATGAGGTGATTACAGTTTAATTTTATTATGCTCTTATTTAGAAAAATAAAAAGTTATACT